>NC_084639.1:7062525-7147525 GCF_033978795.1 Nerophis ophidion | reverse complement strand
GCTTATGTTGACACTTATACTGCCATCTGGTGGTGTCAGAAGAGTAAAACATACAATGGAATTTGGAAGATAAAAAGTGTAAAATTAAGTCATATTATTTTTTACTAAATTGAAAACATTTTCCAGTTTGAACATTAAGTATGTTGTCTTTGCAGTCTATTCAACTGAATATAGGTCGAATAGGATTTGTGTCATAGCTCGGTTGGTAGAGTGGCCGTGCCAGCAACTTGGGGGTTGCAGGTTCGATTCCCGCTTGTGCGATCCTAGTCACTGCCTTTGTGTCCTTGGGCAAGACACTTTACCCACCTGCTCCCAGTGCCACCCACGCTGGTTTTAATGTAACTTAGATATTGGGTGTCACTATGTAAAGCGCTTTGAGTCACTTGAGAAAAGCGCTATATAAATATAATTCACTTCACTTCACTTATGAATTTATTATGGCTCTCCTGAAAAATGTGACCAAATCTGCTGGGTCAAAAGTATACATACAGCAATGTTAATATTTGGTTGCATGTCCCTTGGCAAGTTCCACTGCAATAAGGCACTTTTGGTAGACATCCACAAGCTTCTGGCAAGCTTCTGTTGGAATTTTGGACCAATCCTGTTGACAAAATTGGTGCAATTCTGAAATGGACTTGTTTCTTCAGCATTGTCCACATGTTTAAGTCAGGACTTTGAGAAGGCCTTTCTAAAACCTTCATTCTAGCCTGATTTAGCCATTCCTTTACAACTTTTGACGTGTGTTTGGGGTCATTGTCCTGTTGGAACACCCAACTGCGCCCAAGACCCAACTTCCGGGCTGATAATTTTAGGTTGTTCTGAAGAATTTGGAGGTAATCATCCTGTTTCATTGTCCCATTTACTCTCTGTAAAGCACCACTTCCATTGGCAGCAAAACAGGCCCAGAGCATAATACTACCACCACTATGCTTGACGGTAGAAGTGGTGTTCCTGTGATTAAAGGCCTTTTCTCCTCCGAACATATTGCTGGGTATTGTGGCTATATTGTTATTTTATCTGACATTCCATGGACAAAGATAAGTCCTTCTGGAGGAAAAATGTGACCCCTTTAAGTCAGGATTGTCTTAACTATTTCCGAAGAATATAAGGCTGCGAGGACTACTTTGCTACTGTGACAGTCTCTTGCCGTCGTCGTGCGGGTTCCACTGACCACCAAGGAAGGACATTGCTTTTGCAGGTTTGACTCGCTTTTTTTTTCAATACGCTTGTTTGCCGGTCGGGGCGCTTTTCAGCTTCCGTCGCGCTTTTCAGCTTCCGTCACGCTTTCACTGCTCGCTTCTCCGTGTCCTTCAGTCGGCCACGTCGTCGTCTCTCGTGCGCTGCAGGTACTGCGTGTTCTCCAACTCCTTCTGCCTCGTTCTCTCCTCCTTCTCCCCTTTTTATACATTGTTAGGAGATATATTAATTGTGTAACGGTGTGCGATCCACACACGCCCCGCCTCGCCCCGCCTCGCCGATCGCTCGCATCATCCGGATTTTTTTTTTTATTCTTTGACATGAAAAAGGGACGTTTTTGTCATGAAAAGGGGAGGTTTTTGTGGTTGGTGCACTAATTGTAAGTGTATATTGTGTTTTTTATGTTGATTTAATAAAAATAAATAAAAATTAAAAATATTTTTTTCATGAAAAAGGGAGGTTTTTGTGGTTGGTGCACTAATTGTAAGTGTATATTGTGTTTTTTATGTTGATTTAATAAAAAATAAAAAAATAAATGTTTTTCTTTGTCATGAAAAAGGGACGTTTTTGTCATGAAAAAGGGAGGTTTTTGTGGTTGGTGCACTAATTGTAAGTGTTTATTGTGTTTTTTATGTTGATTTAATAAAAATAAAAAAAATAAATAAACATTAAAAATATATTTTTCATGAAAAAGGGACGTTTTTGTCATGAAAAAGGGAGGTTTTTGTGGTTGGTGCACTAATTGTAAGTGTATATTGTGTTTTTTATGTTGATTTAATAAAAAATAAATAAATGTTTTTCTTTGTCATGAAAAAGGAACGTTTTTGTCATGAAAAAGGGAGGTTTTTGTGGTTGGTGCACTAATTGTAAGTGTATATTGTGTTTTTTATGTTAATTTAATAAAAATAAAAAAAATAAATAAAAATTAAAAATATCTTTTTCATGAAAAAGGGACGTTTTTGTCATGAAAAAGGGAGGTTTTTGTGGTTGGTGCACTAATTGTAAGTGTATATTGTGTTTTTTATGTTGATTTAATAAAAAAAAAAATGTTAAAAATGAAATTCTTTGTCATGAAAAAGGGACGTTTTTGTCATGAAAAAGGGACGTTTTTGTGGTTGGTGCACTAATTGTAAGTGTATATTGTGTTTTTTATGTTGATTTAATTAAAAAAATAAAAATAAATACATTTTTTTTATTTGTCATGAAAAAGGGACGTTTTTGTCATGAAAAAGGGAGGTTTTTGTGGTTGGTGCACTAATTGTAAGTGTGTATTGTGTTTTTTATGTTGATTTAATAAAATTAAAAAAATAGATAAAAGTTAAAAATATCTTTTTCATGAAAAAGGGACGTTTTTGTCATGAAAAAGGGAGGTTTTTGTGGTTGGTGCACTAATTGTAAGTGTATATTGTGTTTTTTATGTCGATTTAATAAAAAAAAAAAAAATAATAAATAAAATTATTTGTCATGAAAAAGGGATGTTTTTGTCATGAAAAAGGGACGTTTTTGTGGTTGGTGCACTAATTGTAAGTGTATATTGTGTTTTTTTATGTTGATTTAATAAAAATAAAAAAATAAATAAAAATTAAAAATATATTTGTCATGAAAAAGGGACGTTTTTGTCATGAAAAAGGGACGTTTTTGTGGTTGGTGTACTAATTGTAAGTGTATATTGTGTTTTTTATGTTGATTTAATAAATTAAAAAAATAAATACAAATTAAAAATATATTTTTCATGAAAAATGGACGTTTTTGTCATGAAAAAAGGGGGTGGCGTGGCGCAGTGGGGAGAGTGGCCGTGCGCAACCCGAGCGTCCCTGGTTCAATTCCCACCTAGTACCAACCTCGTCACGTCCGTTGTGTCCTGAGCAAGACACTTCACCCTTGCTCCTGATGGGTGCTGGTTGGCGCCTTGCATGGCAGCTCCCTCCATCAGTGTGTGAATGTGTGTGTGAATGGGTAAATGTGGAAGTAGTGTCAAAGCGCTTTGAGTACCTTGAAGGTAGAAAAGCGCTATACAAGTACAACACATTATTATTTATCATTTTATTGGTTGGTGCACTAATTGTAAGTGTATATTGTGTTTTTTATGTTGATTTAATAAAACAAAATATATATATATTTTTTTTTTTTAAATAAAAATTAATAAAAAATTATTCTGCGGCCCAGTACCAATCGGGCCACGGCCCGGTGTTTGGGGACCACTGCACATCAAGATAAAGTTGTGCTGAACTTTCAATAACTGAACGCTGCTCCCCTGCCATGTTTTTTTGTTTAGTTATAAGGTTAATTAAAAGCATTGCATATAAGTCCTACACCTGTACTCACCACTTTCCATTTCCATCATCACGAGGAAAGTTATCGCCAGCCGTGATTGATTGAGCCGAGGTCGAACTCTTGACTCCGTCGAAGGGGAAAAACAGAAAATTCATTAAGTGGAGAAGAGAGCCGTGTCAATACTTGCCGAGGACGTCTCTCGCGGGGGGAGCTGTTGAGGCATGAATTGATGAAATGCATCAAAGGTGTATCATTGAGATGATCGAAACGGAGTTATTCCTGAGACGTCGCCTCATTGCACCTGTGATGTATACTTGAGCTGTGAGCCTCTGTTCAGACTGTTCATATGCACCTGAACCCAACCAGGTTCAACTTCAATTACATTCTGGGTATTTCGGTATATTTGCCATCCAATTATACTTGAATGTTTCTAGTAAACACATCCTGGATCAGTCAAACTTGATTTGTCTTGGTGGCTCCTACTAATGTAACATTTATGTATGTAGATATGTATTTAAGTATATATATATATATATATATATATATATATATATATATATATATATATATACAGTGGGGCATAAAAGTATTTAGTCAGACCCCGATTGTGCAGGTTCTCCCACTTAAAATGATGACAGAGATCTGTAATTTTCATCATAGGTACACTTCAACTGTGAGAGACAAAATGTGAAAAAAAAATCTAGTAAATCACACTGTAGGAATTTTAAAGAATTTATTTGTAAATTATGGTGGAAAATAAGTATTTGGTCAACCATTCAAAGCTCTCACTGATGGGAGGAGGTTTTGGCTCCAAATCTCACGATACATGGCCCCATTCATTCTTTCCTTAACACGGATCAATCGTCCTGTCCCCTTAGCAGAAAAACAGCCCCAAAGCATGATGTTTCCACCCCCATGCTTCACAGTAGGTGTGGTGTTCTTGGGATGCAACTCAGTATTCTTCTTCCTCCAAACACGACGAGTTGAGTTTGTACCAAAAAGTTCTATTTTGGTTTCATCTGACCACATGACATTCTCCCAACCCTCTGCTGTATCATCCATGTATCCATTTTGGTATAAACTCAACTTGTCGTGTTTGGAGGAAGAAGAATACTGAGTTGCATCCCAAGAACACCATACCTACTGTGAAGCATGGGGGTGGAAACATCATGCTTTGGGGCTGTTTTTCTGCTAAGGGGACAGGACGATTGATCCGTGTTAAGGAAAGAATGAATGGGGCCATGTATCGTGAGATTTGGAGCCAAAACCTCCTTCCATCAGTGAGAGCTTTGAATGGTTGACCAAATACTTATTTTCCACCATAATTTGCAAATAAATTCTTTAAAATTCCTACAATGTGAATTCCTGGATTTTTTTTTCACATTCTGTCACTCACAGTTAAAGTGTACCTATGATGAAAATTACAGACCTCTGTCATCATTTTAAGTGGGAGAACTTGCACAATCGCTGGCTGACTAAATACTTTTTTGCCCCACTGTATATATACATATATATGTATACGTAAAAACTTTGGACACCCCTAGCTTTTTGTATAAATCATGAAATGATATCCTTCATTAACCCGACTCCCTGTGTGACATAGTCGCCTTCATCCAAGGTTTCTTGGTAAGAACCTCGCTGGGTCTGGTAGACGAGAGCGTGGAGAAGAGCAAAGAGGCGCCGGGATAAACGCCAGTGATTCTGTTCCTGCTTTTCAGCGGCAATCAAAGACAATCGCGTCTGCCACGCCGAAATTGACATTGTTGCCGTGACAGAGCCAGGGTATTGTTCTTTTCCGACGACTCGGGATCATGCCATGTTTAAAAAAATAAATAAATAAATAACACAGCAGGCATGTGAAGGCGGCAAATGAGGTTTAAGGAACACAGAAAAAATACCTTCTGTGTTTTTATCTTTAAAATGGCTGTTTTCAGACCCCAGTTGTTCCAGAAATGACATCTTGGTGCATTTTACACTGAAATATTGGTCCTACGCACACACATGTGGAATAATATGACTGAAAATGTGACCACATGCTATCCGGGAAACCACACGACTGTCCTCATTATCGCCACTGTGTTTATTAACATTGCAAATCTCCTTTACTTATGCTCTATTTCCTGTTTTAATTTGCATTTACTTACCCTTTGCAACCGTTAAAATAATGAAGACATTTGCAGAGCATACGGTTTTTGACAGCTTATGCCAATCGGCAAATGCCTTTGGAAATACATAATCCACGGGGAATAGGTAATGCATACCGTAAATATGATTGAGCCGAAGGATAAAGTGAGTTTAATCGTATTTTGGATTAGTGAAAGCGCACTGAAATGTTGATTATGTAATTGTAGGACAGTAGCATTGACTTCATCTTAACAGTAGTTTCCATCTGCTTTGATCCTTCACATTATGACAATTCTGACATGATAAAGGAGTTTGCCCACTTCAAGGAGTCAAACTATGGAGTTTTATTTTGTTATCTGCAAATGCCTTTGAATTAAACAGTCTAAGACAGGGGTCACCAACCTTTTTGAAACCTAGAGCTACTTCTTGGGTACTGATTAATGCGAAGGGCTACCAGTTTGATACACACTTAAATAAATTGCCAGAAATAGCCAATTTGCTGAATTTACCTTTAATAAATAAATCTATATATATATATATATATATATATATATATATATAAAATGGGTGTTTCTGTCGGTCATTACGTCGTACATTTTGTTTTCCTTTTACGGAAGGTTTTTTGTAAAGAATAAATGATGAAAAAAACACTTAATTGAACGGTTTAAAAGAGGAGAAAACACGAAAAAAATTAAAATTACATTTTGAAACATAGTTAATTTTCAATTTCGACTCTTTAAAATTCAAAATTCAACCGAAAAAAATTAAAAGAAAAACAAGTACATTTGAATCTTTTTGAAAAAAATAAAAAAAATATTTTATGGTACATCATTAGTCATTTTTCCTTATTAAGATTAATTTTAGAATTTTGATGACATGTTTTAAGGTTAAAATCCAATCTGCACTTTGTTAGAATATATAACAAATTGGACCAAGCTATATTTCTAACAAAGACAAATCATTGTTTCTTCTAGATTTTTCATAACAAAAATGTTAAAAGAAAGTCAAAAGACTTTGAAATAAGATTTAAATTTGATTCTACAAATTTTCTAGATTTGCCAGAATATATATATTTTTTAATTTTAATCACAATAAGTTTGAAGAAACATTTCACAAATATTCTTCGCCGAAAAAACAGAAGCTAAAGTGAAGAATAAATTAAAATGTATTTATTATTCTTTTAAATAAAAACAATAAATTTACTTGAACATTGATTTAAATTGTCAGGAAAGAAGAGGAAGGAATTAAAAAGGCAAAAAGGTATATGTGTTTAAAAATCCTAAAATAATTTTTAAGGTTGTATTTTTTCTCTAAAATCGTCTTTGGGAAAGTTATAAGAAGCAAAGTATAAAAATAAATGAATTTATTTAAACAAGTGAAGACCGAGTCTTTAAAATATATTCCTGGATTTTCAAATTCTCTTTGAGTTTTTCTCTCTTAGAATTAAAAATGTCGAGCAAAGCGAGACCACCTTGCTAGTAAATAAATCGAATTAAAAAAAATAGAGGCAGCTCCCTGGTAAGTGCTGCTATTTGAGCTATTTTTAGAACAGGCCAGCGGGCGACTCATCTGGTTCTTACGGGCTACCTGGTGCCCGCGGGCACCACGTTGGTGACCCCTGCTCTAAGATAAAAGTACCACATACTAGTGATGCATTGGCGCATGCGTCGAGCTCATAGAGCAAAACCTTGTGTCGGTGTGCATACCGCTTTTCGAAAGTCACGTGACCGATAGGCGAACTGTGTCGAACTGACGCCTGCGCGCCAAACTGTGTTTATAAGGAAACGAATCTGTCGTTGGTCGTTTGTAATTGATCGTCGTCTTAGATCATGGAGCAGCCTCGGGCAAAAAGAAAAAGATTTCCGCTGTGAAATAATAACTAAGAAGAGAAATCGTCTAAAATGTAATAATTTGGAAAAACTGTTTTTTTTTTTTTTATAAAAATGTGTAAAAAAAAATTCCCAGTCCACAAGCATTCTCATTCACAGGGGTCCCCAAACTACGGCCCACCAGCGTCCAAAATCTGGCCCGCGGGAAGTCCCAAGTTTAAAAAAAATATTAACAATTATTTTTAATTATTTAAAAAAAATCTGTCCTTTGTAATCCATTTTCTACTGCTTGTTACTCTTGTGTCTCCTAGCCGCTCAGGCAAATCTAAAAATGCATTTGTCCATCGATGAAGTGCGCACTTCATGTCATGTTTTCAGTCAATTAGTGCACGAGGAACATATATGTGTGTGTGTGTATATATATATATATATATATATATATATATATATATATATATATATATATATATGTGTGTATGTATGTATATATGTATGTGTGTATGTATATGTATATATGTATGTGTGTGTGTATATATATGTATATATATATATATATATATATGTATGTATGTGTGTATGTATATGTATATATATATGTATGTATGTGTGTATGTATATGTATATATATATGTATGTATGTGTGTATGTATATGTATATATGTATGTGTGTGTGTATATATATATATATATGTATGTGTGTATGTATATGTATATATATATATATGTATGTATGTGTGTATGTATATGTATATATATATATATGTATGTATGTTTGTATGTATATATGTATGTGTGTGTATATATATGTATGTGTATGTATGTATGTTTGTATGTATATATGTATGTGTGTATTTATATATATATGTATGTGTATACACTATGTATGTGTATATATATATATATATATATATATATATATATGTATGTGTGTGTGTGTATGTATGTATATATATATATATATATGATACAATATTGAGGAATTTAACTTTAAACTGAAAAAATACATTGCATTTTGGTTAATAACTTAGTAATGCTGCTCTTGTATGTTTTTGAAAAGAGATATATTATGCAAAAAACAAATGTTCTTACCTACTGGTACTTGTTTTTGTGTATTTGGGATCTGCATAAGTCCCGGAAAATTG
Organism: Nerophis ophidion; assembly: GCF_033978795.1. Taxonomy (NCBI): domain Eukaryota; kingdom Metazoa; phylum Chordata; class Actinopteri; order Syngnathiformes; family Syngnathidae; genus Nerophis; species Nerophis ophidion. The sequence goes on along the minus strand of NC_084639.1, from coordinate 7,138,959 downwards.
AAATGAAAACCCATGGAGGCATGGTAAATTGGATCACAGAACGTTCCTCCAGAAGGTCTTATCTTCGTATATGTGATATCAGATGAAAAAAAACCGAAGCTGTTTGGCCACAATACCCAGCAATATGTTTGGAGGCTTTTAATCCCAGGAACACCACACCTACCGTCAAGCATGGCGGTGGTAGTATTATACTTTGGGACTGTTTTGCTGCCAATTGAAATGGTGCTTTAAATGGGACAATGAAATGGGAGGTTTACCTCCAATTTTTTCAGGACAACCTAAAATCCTCAGACCGGAGGTTGGGTCTTGGGCGCAGTTGGGGTGTTCCAGCTAGACAATGACCCCAAACACACGTCAAAAGTGGTAAAGGAATGGCTAAATCAGACTAGAATTAAGGATTACAATGGCCTTCTCAAAGTCGTTACTTAAATGTGTGGACAATGCTGAAGAAACAAGTCAATTTCAGAAAACCAACACATTTAGCTGAACTGCATCAATTTTGTCAAGAGGAGCGGTCAAAAATTCAACCAGAAGCTTGTGGATGGCTGCCAAAAGTGCCTAACTGCAGTGAAACCAAATTATAACATTGCTTTATGTATACTTTTGACCCAGAAAATTCGGTCACAATTTCAGTAGACCCATTCATAAAATAAGCAAACTTTGTGAATGTTTTTTTGTTTTGTTTTTGGTGACCAAGTATGTGCTCCAATCACTCTATCACAAACAAATAAAAGTTGTAGAAATTATTGGAAACTCAAGACAGCCATGACATTATGTTCTTTACAAGTGTATATAATTATTGACCACAACTGTATGTGTGTATATATATATATATATATATATATATATATTAAGGGTGTGGGAAAAAATCGATTCGAATACGAATCGAATCGTTTACGTAGTGCGATTCAGAATCGATTGTCATTTTAAAAAAATCAATTTTTTTGGGGGGGTGGGGGATTGTTTTTATTTATTTTATTTTATCAATCCAACAAACTACTCCACAGCAATACCACAACAATGCAATCCAATTCCAAAACCAAACCTGGCCCAGCAACATTCAGAACTGCAATAAACACAGCAATTGAGAGGAGACACAAACACGACACAGAACAAACCAAAAGTAGTGAAACAAAAATGAATATTATCAACAACAGTATCAATATTAATAATAATTTCAGCATAGCAGTGATTAAAAATCCCTCACTGACATTATCATTAATTTATAAAAATAATAAAAAAGAACAATAGTGTCACAGTGGCTTACACTTGCATCGCATCTCATAAGCTTGACAACACACTGTGTCCAATGTTTTCACAAAGATAAAATAAGTCATATTTTTGGTTCGTTTAATAGTTAAAACACATTTACATTATTGCAATCAGTTGATAAAACATTGTCCTTTACAATCATAAAAGCTTTTTTTTTTTTTTTAAATATACTACTTTGCTAGCATGTCAGCAGACTGGGGTATCCTGCTGAAATCCTATATATTGAATGAATACAGAATCGTTCTGAATCGGAAAAATATCGTTTTTGAATCGAGAATCGAATCGAAAAAATCGATATATTATCAAATAGTGACCCCAAGAATCGATATTGAATCGAATCGTGGGACACCCAAAGATTCACAGCCCTAATATATATATATATATATATATATATATATATATATATATGTAGGTGTGGGAAAAAAAATCACAAGACTACTTCATCTCTACAGAACTGTTTCATGAGGGGTTCCCTCAATCATCAGGAGATTTTAATGGAAGCATTCACATACAGTGGTTTATATAGAGCACAGAGTGGGTGGGTACAGGCAGGCGTAGGGTGTGGTGATTGGCTCATGTGTTACCTAGGAGGTGTTTCCTTCTGTGGCGGCATGTTGAAATGATTTCACTGCGCTTGTTGAGGGATGATAAATCTGGATGATATATAATAAACAGTTTCTCTTTTAAGCATAGGTTGCATCTTTTATTACCACTGTTGTAAGGTGTGCTGGATGCAAGAATTTGCCATGTTATTGAATATTCAACATTATTGTCTTTGAGGTTCCAAATGTGTTTGCTGAGTTCTGTAGAATTCTGCAAAGTCTGGTTTCTAAAGGAGGCGTTGTGATTATTCCATCTTGTTTTGAACGCTCCTTCGGTTAATCCTACGTACGTGTCGGATGTGTTAATGTCCTTGCGTATTACCTTTGCTTGGTAAACGACTGATGTCTGTAAGCACCTTCCGTTGAGAGGGCAATCAGGTTTCTTGCGACAGTTACATTCATTATTGGTTTCAGAGTCGTTTAGTCTGGGGGTAGGCAGTCCTTTTGCAATTGCTTTGTTGTGGTTTGAAATGATTTGTTGCATGTTGTTCATACAGCTGTAGCTCAATTTAATGTTGTTCTTGTTGAATATTTTTCTTAGGGTGTTGCCTTTGGGGAAGTGTTTGTCGATCAGATGATCATTTGTCGATTTTTTTTCCCACACCTACATATTGCGCTCTACCACGGTATCGAGCACTATTCTCTGGATAATCCAATCAAGACATATATATATATATATATATATATATATATATATATATATATATATAATTTTGCAATATTTTAGATGATAAATATGTTTCATTCGACTGATAGTTTGCATTCAAAAAGCTTATTCAGCTTCCCCAAAAGTCCTCACAAGTTGAAACATCCGACTTCTCGTCAAAGTGCGGCGGACTGCTCGAAAAAAGTCTGAAACTTGTACCGTGTTTCACTGCAGAGGGCAAAGACTTCCCAGGGAATAGTCATCATCAGCCCTCAGGTCAATGTCTAAACTTTCCCATACATCCAAATATATTGTAATTGACTCCACCCGTACGTCCTCCAGAGATCTGGCGCTGCCTCCGAGCTCTGAGGGCTGCCAAAACCAATAATGTCTCCGAGACATGACCTCCATTGCAAAGCTCTGAGGTGCAATACCATTATTTTTTTTTTTTTTATGTTTTTGGCTTGTTGGCTGTGGCCTTAGTTTATTTTTTGGTTCAAAACCATATGTGAATATTGTGTTACTTGATGAGAACTATTGTCTGGATGGAGATCAGTTGCAAGGTATTGTATGGCGGCCATACAGCAGAGTGCAGGATGTTGTTGAGGATAATGTACAGCCCTTTGAGAATTTTGTGATTAAGGCCTATATAAATACACTTTGATTGGTTGATTAATTGCTTACAATAAAATTGCATTCATCCAAAAGAACCTTTCAGACTGCCACCTTGTTTATAGTCAAATATTTACTGTATTTGGTCATGATGGGTAGATGAAGCGTTTCGACACATTGCAAAAGTGTATTGATACTGTGTCGATACTGTGTCACTAAATACAGACATTAAAAATCCCTACAGGCAACTTATGGACCGACTCAACTGACACTGATTTTATGACCTAGTTTATACAATAATATAAACCAAGTTATTGTATTTCATTTAGGATTATTTCATATCTTCATTTCAATAAAAATATATTTTTTATCTTTTTTAGATACAGTCAATAAATAATGTGAACATGTATCATAACATGGAAATCTAAGAGAACGTGTTGTGAATGAGCAGTGGGCACCAAATTTACTAACTCGGGGGCCGCATTGGGTTAAAATAATTTGGCCGGGGGCCGGGCTATATATATATATATATATATATATATATATATATATATATATATATATATATATATGTATATATATATATATATGTGTGTATATGTATGTATGTATGTATATATATATGTGTGTATATGTATGTATGTATGTATGTATATATATGTATATATATATATATATATATATATATATATATATATATATATATATATATATATATATATATACATACATACATGTATGTATGTATGTATGTGTGTATGTATGTATGTATATATATATACATACATGTATGTATGTATGTATGTATATATATATATATATATATATATATATATATATATACATGGTAAGCAGACAAAACAAAAATGGTGGTACTTGCAAATGAAAATATTTGTGAAGTGATTCTTGGTATAAATACCTTAGGAACCACTGATTTTATTTATATATTTTGTGGTGTTTTGAGACAGCTGATGGCATAATGTCGTGTAACACTCTACTATGACCAGCGGAGGCGCTGTTCATTTAGGTATGTTTGTTGTCAAGGACATCTGCTGGGGCAGCATTCTTCTGCTAAATACGACACTGACTTGGAATTTGGTGTTCAAATACTTTGTTTTTAAATACAAAAATATATCTTTTGAGGAGATTCATGCAGTTTGAAAGATTTCCCCCGGAAAAAAACGAAGCATACTGCCGATAACGCCTTTTTCTTACTGTGTTATTTCTACATGGCCGAAAATAAAGTGCTTGAAACTGTCACATTGAGTTTGTGACGAACCCCAAGATGCAGAAAAGGCGGCTGGCATTGTGCAGGTAAAATTATTTAATTTAATACTAAAACAAGAACAAACAAAAGGTACTAAAACAAGAACAAACAAAATGGTACAAACAAAAGGTGCGCATGACATTGACAGGTAGTGGTGACAATCGACACGACAATAATCCAGCACTGACTGGAGGACAAAGCAGGTAAAAATAGGAATCGGGCTGATTGACACCAGGTGTGACCAGGTGCCAATCAGGGAGAAAAACAGGAAACAGACAAAATAAGAGCGCTGACAGGAAACAAAGACAGGAACAACTAAAACCTAACCAAACTGTCAGGGACGAACCTGACAGAAACTTTGACTTCCCCAAAAAAGCTCCCCAAAAGTATTCGGCCGACAAATATGTGCATTTGATTGTCCGTGCAAATAAAAATTGCACTTTTTACTGCAAAAAACAGTTATTTTAACAAAAATAAGTTACCCAAAAAAGACACCGGCGACGTGGGCAGCAACTCGATCTGGGAAATTCTGCAGGCAACCATAACAGATGGACACTTCAAAAAGTTCAGACATCAAAGTTGTGGCTTATCAATAACTGAGGCTCTTTTACCTGGCACACTTTTTTTTATTTTTTATTTTTTGGGAATTTCACAAACCTTGCATCACTTACACACTCATTTGAAGTTGTGAAACATGCCCAATCCAGATATGTGACCTTGACTTTATGTTCTCAAGAAAATATGACACATATCAACCAAAACATGGCATCAGTTTACATGCATCGTCGTGTATATTAACAAACTATATACAGTCGTGGTCAAAAGTTTACAAACACTTGTAAAGAACATAATGTGAATGGCTGAATTGCGTTTCCAATAATTTCTACAACTATTATTTTTTTGTGATAGAGTGATTGGAGCACATACTTGTTGGTTCTTTAATGAATTTATTATGGGTCTACTGAAAATGTGAGCAAATCTGCTGGTCAAGAGTATACATAAAGCAATTTTAATATTTGCTTACATGTTCCTTGGCAAGTTTCATTGCAATAAGTTGCTTTGTGGTAGCCATCCACAAGCTTTTGCTTGAATTTTTGACCACTCCTCATGACAAAATTGGTGCAGTTCAGCTAAATTTGTTGGTTTCCTGAGGCATTGTCCACACTTTTGACGTGTGATTGGGGTCATTGTCCTGTTGGAACATTTATTTATGTATATATATATATATATATATATATATATATATATATATATATATATATATATATATAAATTGGCCCTAGTGTGTGAATGTGAGTGTGAATGTTGTCTGTCTGTCTGTGTTGGCCCTGCGATGAGGTGTCCAGGGTGTACCCTGCCTTCCGCCCGATTGTAGCTGAGATAGGCGCCAGCGCCCCCCGCAACCCCGAAAGGGAATAGGCGGTAGAAAATGGATGGATGGATGGATGGATATATATATATATATATATATATATATATATATATATATATATATATATATATATATATATATATATGTATATATATATATATATATATATATATATATATATATATATATATATATATATATATATATATATATATAATATATATATATATATATATATATATATAATATATATATATATGTAGGTGTGGGAAAAAATCACAAGACTACTTCATCTCTGAGATGAAGTAGTCTTGTGATTTTTTCCCACACCTACATATTGCGCTCTACCACGGTATCGAGCACTATTCTCCGGATAATCCAATCAAGACATAATATATATATATATATATATATATATATATATATATATATATATATATATATATATATATATATATATATATATATATATATATATATATTTCTGACAGTCTGTATGCGCTGTTTTGTGGGCCGTCTTATTTACGCGGTTTACCTTCGGCAGCGTCTTCTCCCCGTCATCTTTGTTGTAGCGGTGTAGCGTGCAAGGACGGGAGCGAAAGACGTGTCAAAAGATGGAGCAGACTGTTTTAATGACATTCAGACTTTACTTCAATCAATAGCATGTTAGAATAATGATTAATTATGTATAAATGATCAGACAACTCTTGTGCTTAAGGGCCGTTGCTATAGTTATTATCAATTGTGTTGAAGTAGTACTTCTCTATCAGTGCAAAGTTAAAGTACCAATGATTGTCACACACACATATATATATATATATATATATATATATATATATATATATATATATATATATATATATATATATATATATAAACCGCTTTCTGACAATCCGTATGCGCCGTTTTGTTGGCCGTCTTATTTACGCGGTTTACCTTCGGCAGCATCTTCTCCCCGTCATCTTTGTTGTAGCGGTGTAGCGTGCAAGGACGGGAGCGAAAGACGTGTCAAAAGATGGAGCAGACTGTTTTAATGACATTCAGACTTTACTTCAATCAATAGCATGTTAGAATAATGATTAATTATGTATAAATGATCACACAACTCTTGTGCTTAAGGGCCGTTGCAATAGTTATTATCAATTGTGTTGAAGTAGTACTTCTCCATCTGTGCAAAGTTAAAGTACCAATAATTGTCACACATATATATATATATATATATATATATATATATATATATATATATATATATATATATATATATATATATATATATATATATATATATGCGCATGTGTATGCCCGTGTGGCAGTAGAGTTAATATATATATATATATATATATATATATATATATATATATATAAACCGCTTTCTGACAATCCGTATGCACCGTCTTGTGGGCGGTCTTATTTACGCGGTTCACCTTCGGCAGCGTCTTCTCCCCGTCATCTTTGTTGTAGCGGTGTAGCGTGCAAGGACGGGAGCGAAAGACGTGTCAAAAGATGGAGCAGACTGTTTTAATGACATTCAGACTTTACTTCAATCAATTGCATGTTAGAATAATGATTAATTATGTATAAATGATCACACAACTCTTGTGCTTAAGGGCCGTTGCAATAGTTATTATCAATTGTGTTGAAGTAGTACTTCTCTATCCGTGCAAAGTTAAAGTACCAATGATTGTCACATATATATATATATATATATAAAAACCGCTTTCTGACAATCCGTATGCGCCGTTTTGTGGGCGGTCTTATTTACGCGGCTCAACTTCGGCAGCGTCTTCTCCCCGTCATCTTTGTTGTAGCGGTGTAGCGTGCAAGGACGGGAGCGAAAGACGTGTCAAAAGATGGAGCAGACTGTTTTAATGACATTCAGACTTTACTTCAATCAATAGCATGTTAGAATAATGATTAATTATGTATAAATGATCACACAACTCTTGTGCTTAAGGGCCGTTGCTATAGTTATTATCAATTGTGTTGAAGTAGTACTTCTCTATCAGTGCAAAGTTAAAGTACCCGTGATTGTCACATATATATAATGTATATATATGACTCCTTTAATGTGACCTATAATCCGGTGTGCCTTATATATGGAAAAAAAATAGACCATTCATCGGCAGTGCGCCTTATAATCCGGTTCCCCCTATGGTCCGTAAAATACGTTATGTTTATTCCTTGGAAAAGAAGGTATTTCATTGCCTCTGTCTTTGAAGTGCTTTCTAATGTGGGCCTCGGTCGGTTTCCTTTGATGTATGAGGAGTGGTATACGTCTCCAGCACCTGGAGATAGCTGTACTTTCTGTGTACTACTGTATATAAATAGCAACGCCTGGGCTCTTTTTTCAGGAAAATGTTGCTGTGATATCCAATTGTATGACCACTGGGACCTCGCTAACGGCGACAAAAGGAGTAGATGACAAACGCGATGCACACATTACTCACTCTTCACTCCTTATCATCGTTCTCAAGTACCCGCAGACGTTGGCTCATACGGCGATGAATGGCTTGATGGAACTCTGCTTTTGTCTTTTGGCTGCGTTAGTCGTTTTCTTCTCCATGTGGATTATTATATAAATATATATGTATATATTTTTTTTTTTTACTTGGAGACAATGCGATGGAGTTCTAAATAAATCTCAATTTCCTTTTTGCGGCGGCGCTGTAATTGCACTTGGGAGTGTTCGACGAAGCACGTCTGGAATAGTATTGTCGGCTGCTTAATCAATCAATCAATCAATCAATCAATCAATCAATCAATGTTTATTTATATAGCCCCAAATCACAAATGTCTCAAAGGACTGCACAAATCATTACGACTACAACATCCTCGGAAGAACCCACAAAAGGGCAAGGAAAACTCACACCCAGTGGGCAGGGAGAATTCACATTCAGTGGGACGCCAGTGACAATGCTGACTATGAGAAACCTTGGAGAGGACCTCAGATGTGGGCAACCCCCCCCCCCTCTAGGGGACCGAAAGCAATGGATGTCGAGCGGGTCTAACATGATACTGTGAAAGTTCAATCCATAGTGGCTCCAAGACAGCAGTGAGAGTCCCGTCCACAGGAAACCATCTCAAGCGGATCAGCAGCGTAGAGATGTCCCCAACCGATACAGGCGAGCGGTCCATCCTGGGTCCCGACGAGCGGTCCATCCTGGGTCTCGACTCTGGACAGTCAGTACTTCATCCATGGTCATCGGACCGGACCCCCTCCACAAGGGAGGGGGGGACATAGGAGAAAGAAAAGAAGCGGCAGATCAACTGGTCTAAAAAGGAGGTCTATTTAAAGGCTAGAGTATACAGATGAGTTTTAAGATGAGACTTAAATGCTTCTACTTAAGACCGTATGTTTGAGAGGAAACTAGTCGAAGTATTTGCTGGGGTCGGTGGAACCTCGATTTACAAACGTAAATGGTCCTTGAACAAGCCTAATAAATAGGAAAGTGTGTACAGTTGGAACCATCGCGGTTTACCTGACACATGAAACGTGACAAATTTGGGGCGTGCACTATCCACTTTAGCCACCGGGTGGCAGTAGAGTGGATATCTTCAAATGTGTTTTGACCACAGTGGCACTTTGCATTATTTTCGGCAGACTGCATGGAATGGTGCATGTTCTCCCCGTGAATGCGTGGGTTCCCTCCGGGTACTCCGGCTTCCTCCCACTTCCAAAGACATGCACCTGGGGATAGGTTGATTGGCAACACTAAATTGGTCCCTAGTGTGTGAATGTGAGTGTGAATGTTGTCTGTCTATCTGTGTTGGCCCTGCGATGAGTTGGCCACTTGTCCAGGGTGTACCCCGCCTTCCGCCCAATTGTAGCTGAGATAGGCGCCAGCGCCCCCCGCGACCCCAAAGGGGAATAAGTGGTAGAAAATGGATGGATGGATGGATGGATGCATGGAATGGGGCCATGTGAATCCCGTTTCTCCTTTATATTGAAGCAAATGCATCTATATTTAACACGTTAACATGAATAAAGTCTATATTTTAGTGAATGTTTTTGCGCAGAAAACACAACACAAAGGGCTATACAGTACTGTAGTGTTTTATAACAAATTCAAAACAACAACCAGATTATCCGAGACACACACACACAAGGGCGGTATAGCTCGGTTGGTAGAGTGGCCGTGCCAGCAACTTGAGGATTCCAGGTTCGAGCCCCGCTTCCGCCATCCTAGTCACTGCCGTTGTGTCCTTGGGCAAGACACTTTACCCACATGCTCCCAGTGCCACCCACACTGGTTTAAATGTAACTTAGATATTGGGTTTTCACTATGTAAAGCGCTTTGAGTCACTAGAGAAAAACGCTATATGAATATAAATCACTTCACTATCACTAGCTATGTAGTGCACTCGGTTTAAAAACATCTTGTACGGTGGAACCTCGATTTACAAACCTAAATGGTCTTTGAATAAACCTAATAAATAAAAAAGTATGTACAGTTGGAAGGGGGATTAATATGTCCCCATCCATCACGGTTTACCTGACACATGAAACGTGACAAATATGGGGTGCGCACTATCCACTTTGGCCGCCGTGTGGCAGTAAAGTTAATATCTTAAAATGTGTTTGACCACATTTACACTTTTCATTATGTTCAGCAGACTGCATTGTGAAAAGATTAACCCCAGGAATGGGGCCATATGAATCATGTTTATACTGTATATTGAAGCAAATTAGCCTTTATTAAACCATATGAACATGAATAAAGTCTATATTTTAGTAAAGGTTTGTACACTTTAAACGCAGTATAAAGTGCTATACGGCGTCCCGGAAGAGATAGTGCTGCAAGGGGTTCCGGGTATTTGTTCTGTTGTGTTAATATTGCGTTACGGTGCGGATGTTCTCGCGAAATGTGTTTGTCATTCTTGTTTGGTGTGGGTTCACAGTGTGGCGCATATTTGTAACAGTGTTAAAGTTGTTTATACGGCCAACCTCAGTGTGACCTGTATGGCTGTTGACCAAGTATGCATTGCATTCACTTGTGTGTGTGTGTGTGTGTGTGCGCGCTTCAAATTAACGTTATCATTAAACCAGGTAACAGATCATACAACGTGTCAGCATTGCGTGACATCTTTGAGTAAAGGCCATTGTTAAACCTGAGAGAGGACGCTAAAGGCAGTGCCTTTAAGGCACGCCCCCAATATTTTTGTCCGGGTGAAAATCGGGAGAAATTCGGGAGAATAATTGCCCCGGGGGGTTTCGGGAGGGGCACTGAAATTCGTGAGTCTCCCGGGAAAATTGTGAGGGTTGGCAAGTATAGTGAAGACACTTTAAGTCACACTCGTGTCTGGGGATATCCGATAATACTGGACTGCCGATATGATAAATGCTTTAAAATGTAATATCAGAAATTATCGGTATCGGGATACTTGGTCAACAGCCATACAGGTCACACTGAGGGTGGTCGTATAAACAACTTGAACACTGTTACAAATATGCGCCACACTGTGAACCCACACCAAACAAGAATGACAAACACATTTCGGGAGAACATCCGCACCGTAACACAACAAACACGACAGAACAAATACCCAGAACCCCTTGCATCACCAACTCTTCCGGGACGCTACAATATATATCCCCCGCTACACCCCCCCCCCCCACACACACACACACCCCAACCACGCACCCCTCCCCCCGAACCCCGGCAACCTAAACCTCCTCATGCTCTCTCAGGAAGAACATGTCCCAAATTCCTAGCTGCTGTTTTAATAAATATGGCAGTGCCATGTTGGCATTTTTTTTCCATAACTTGAGTTGATTTATTTTGGAAAAAACCTTGTTACATTGTTTAATGCATCCAGCGGGGCATCACAACAAAATTAGGCATAATAATGTGTTCATTCCACGATTGTGTATATTGGTATCGGTTGATATCGGAATCGGAATGTAACCGACATTCCCTGTCGCCGCTCGGGTTCCACTGACCACCCAGGAAGGACATCGCTTTTGCACAAGGTTTGACGCTTTTATTTTTCAATAAAGCTTTTCTGCAGCTCAGATCGCTTTTTCAGCTCCTCTCTGCTGCTCGCTCCTCGGTCGCTCTTTCAGCCGGCTGCATCGTCGTCTCTCGTGTGTTGTTCTCTCTCTCTTTCGCTGCTGCCGCTCTTCCTCCGTTCTTGCAGGCTCTCCAACTCCTTCCGCCCTGATCTCTCCTCCTTCTCCCCTTTTATGCATCATCAGGAGAAATGTTAATAGTTACCCGGTGTGTGCGCCACGCACCTGAATTAGATTGCGGCGGCGTCGCTCCCGGCACGCTCCACCTCTCCACTCTGCCGCATTCTCAGCCTCCTTGCCGCCATCTTGGGCAGGGATGCAGCGTGCCCTGCCTCGCCGTCGGCCCGTCGGCTGCGCCTTCCCACACGGTAATTAAGATTCGGACAATATATCGTCAAAAAAAGCCATTATCGTACAGCTCTACTTATTACGCGAAACCAACTTTTCTTACCTCTTCGTACCTGTTCTTGTGTGTTTGGGATCTGCATAAGTCCTGATAATTTCAAATCGTGTGGCGGAGATGTTTATAAAACAATCTTGCCTTCCTTCACACTTTCTAGAGCAGCGGTCACCAACCTTTTTGAAACCAAGAGCTACTTCTTGGGTACTGATTAATGCGAAGGGCTACCAGTTTGATACACACTTAAATAAATTGCCAGAAATAGCCAATTTGCTCAATTTACCTTTAATAAATACATTTCTATATATATAAAAGAATGGGTATTTCTGTCTGTCATTTTGTCATACATTTTTTTCGTTTTACGGAAGGTTTTTTGTAGAGAATAAATGATGAAAAAACACTTAATTGACGGGTTTAAAAAAGGAGAAAACCTGAAAAAAATAAAAATTCAATTTTGAAACATAGTTTATCTTCAATTTTGACTCTTTAAAATTCAAAATCCAACCGAAAAAACTGGAGAGAAAAACTAGCTAACTAGAATCTTTTTGAAAAAATTAAAATAATTTTTGGAACATCAGTAATTTTTCCTGATTAAGATTAATTTTACAATTTTGATGACATGTTTTAAATAGGTTAAAATCCAATCTGGACTTTGTTAGAATATATAACAGCTTGGTCCAATTTATATTCCTAACAAAGACAAATCATTATTTCTTCTAGATTTTCCAGAACAAAAATTATAAAAGAAATTCAAAAGACTTTGAAATAAGATTTAAATTTGATTCTACAGATTTTCCAGATTTGCCCAAAAATTTTTGGGGGAATTTGAATCATAATGAGTTTGAAGAAATATTTCACAAAAATTCTTCGTCGAAAAAACAGAAGCTAAAATGAAGAATTAAATTAAAATGTATTTATTCTTTCCAAAAAAAAAAAAAAAATACTTGAATATTTATGTAAATTGTCAGGAAAGAAGAGGAAGGAATTTAAAAGATAAAAAGGTATATGTGTTAAAAAAAATAAATCCTAAAATCATTTTTAAGGTTGTATTTTTTCTGTAAAATTGTCTTTCTGAAAGTTATAAGAAGCAAAGTAAAAAAATAAATGAATTCATTTAAACAAGTGAAGACCAAGTCTTTAAAATATTTTCTTGCATTTTCAAATTCTATTTGAGTTGTGTCTCTCTTAGAATTAAAAATGTCGAGCAAAGCGAGACCAGCTTGCTAGTAAATAAATAAAATTTAAAAAATAGAGGCAGCTCACTGGTAAGTGCTGCTATTTTTAAAACAGGCTAGCGGGCGACTCATCCGGTCCTTACGGGCTACCTGGTGCCCACGGGCACCGCGTTGATGACCCCTATTCTAGAGAGTTCTACCCAGAGTGCTTTGCGCCAGTCTGCCATTGAAATCAATCCTCTTGTTGTGGGGCAGACTGGCTCGTACATGCATCTCTTCTTGTGTCTTTTCTCCAAAAACCTGAGGACATTTTCACAATTTTTTCTCTTTTTCACAAAAGACACCGAAAGGGTCTCACTCACGGTCGTCATTAGAATAATTTGCAACATCTCAGAAACTCGCCCCCCCACCCCCGCCCCCCCCTCCCCCAACACCACCTTCTTTGCCGTCTGAAAAGATGCAAAGTACACATCTCCTTTATCCTCCCCCCTGCACCTCCTCTTGAAGCGTGTATTCAGAAGATAACAGCGCTGCCGTGGTTTGTCCCCTGGAAATAGCCGCGTTATTTTCGGTGCTAATTCCACTAATGATATCCCTAAAGAATCCACTCTGCATTCTGCGCGGCAAAAGAGAGTGGCGGCCCTGATGCACGCGCGGAAGAGTCTGAACTGACCTTGAAATTGCACCAAAAGATAACGAGATGTTCCTTCTCCCCTCGTACTGAAGATCTAAACCCGGGGAATATCACTCACGATATCCGAGTGAACCCCTCGCTAATTATTATTTTTTTTTATCACAGCAAAGCTTCTCAATAGACAGTCCGGAGCTGCGGTTTTGTCGGAAATGAAAACATGAATTCCAAGTTGTGTTCTTGGTGTGAATATTTAGTGCAGGGGTCACCAACCTTTTTGAAACCAAGAGCTACTTCTTGGGTACTGATTAATGCGAAGGGCTACCAGTTGGATACACACTTAAATAAATTGCCAGAAATAGCCAATTTGCTCAATTTACCTTTAATAAATAAATCTTAGTGTATAAAAAAATGGGTATTTCTGTCTGTCATTCCGTCGTACATTTTTTTTCCTTTTACGGAAGGTTTTTTGTAGAGAATAAATGATGAAAAAAACACTTAATTGAATGGTTTAAAAGAGGAGAAAACACGAAAAAAATGAAAATGTTATTTTGAAACATAGTTTATCTTCATTTTCGACTCTTTAAAATCCAAAATTCTACCTAAAAAAAGAGGAAAAACTAGCTAATTTGAATCTTTTGGGAAAAATAAAAATTAAAAAAAAATTATGAAACATCATAAGTAATTTTTCCTGATTAAGATTAATTTTAGAATTTTGCTGACATGTTTTAAATAGTTTAAAATCCGATCTGCACTTTGTTAGAATATAAAACAAATTGGACCAAGCTATATTTCTAACAAAGACAAATCATTATTTCTTCTAGATTTTCCAGAACAAAAATTTTAAAAGAAATTCAAAAGACTTTGAAATAAGATTTAAATTTGATTCTACAGATTTTTATAGATCTGCCAGAATATTTTTTCTGAACTTTAATCATAATAAGTTTGAAGAAATATTTAACGAATATTCTTCGTCGAAAAAACAGAAGCCAAAATGAAGAATTAAATTAAAATGTATTTATTATTCTTTACAATAAAAACTATAAATGTACTTGAACATTGATTCAAATTGTCAAAAAAGAAGAAGAAGGAATTTAAAAGTTAAAAAGGTATATGTGTTTGAAAATCCTAAAATCATTTCTAAGGTTGTGTTTTTTCTCTAAAATTATCTTTCTGAAAGTTATAAGAAGCAAAGTAAAAAAAATAAATGAATTTATTTAAACAAGTGAAGGCCAAGTCTTTAAATATTTTCTTGGATTTTCAAATTCTGTTTCAGTTTTGTCTCTCTTAGAATTAAAAATGTCAAGCAAAGCAAGACCAGGTTGCAAGTAAATTAATAAAATTTAAAAAAATAGAGGCAGCTCACTGGTAAGTGCTGCTATTTGAGCTATTTTTAGAACAGGCCAGCGGGCGACTCATCTGGTCCTTACGGGCTACCTGGTGCCCGCGGGCACCGCGTTGGTGACCCCTGCTGTAGTGTGTTCATGGTGGAATTGCCCCACTGGTGTTCACCTGTCGTCATCACGTCGTGCCATTGCTGGTTTTAGGAGCGGAGGAGCATGTTCGGCAGCGCACACTCACAGTGTACTTACAAGCAGACACAGTGCTTGGACGGAAAAGGGAGAACGGACACATTTTGGCTTAAAAACTAACGATAAAGGTTATGACACTGAAGAAGTGTTTTAAGACATGGCGATTTAGTGGCTAAAGTCCAGCCACAGTCGGCAGTGTTTTAGCTACTTCTAAATCACTAATCCTCGCCTCCATGGCGACAAATAAAGTATGTTTCTTACAAGTATCATTATCACTGCAGGACTAGTAATGGCTAAACATGCTTCACTACACACCGTAACTCACCGGCGTCAAAATTTCAACTGTAATGATACCAAGTATAGGAGCGTATGTAGTCAATACTACTATGATTACATTAATCATTTTTAGCATCATTTTTTAGCATTTTCGTTTAAAAATATATATATTATGTTTGTGAACTCGAGAAATATGTCCCTGCACACATTTGTTTGGAGGACACATGTATGTCCCCACCACTCCCTCTTAAAAACTAAAGAAAAATAATGGAAATGAAAATAATCATAACAGCACAGTTTAGGACAGATATAGAAACAGATACCTCCAAATAAGAACACAATTGAAAAAAAAAAAAAAAAAAATATATATATATATATATATTAGGTATTTTGTATATAAAGAGGAGTTAAAATCAACTTATTTATGCCCCCTTTATTCATAAATTCACAAACACAATTGAAAAATTTAAAAAAATAATAATTAGGTTTTTTGTATATAAAAAGGAGTTAAATTCAACTTATTTATGCCCCTTTTACTCATAAATTAACAAACACAATTGAAAAAGTAAAAAAAAAAATCATGTTTGTTGTATATAAGGAGTTAAATTCATCTTATTTATGCCCCCTTTATTCATAAATTAACAAACAATTGAAAAAGTATAAATATATATATATATTTTTTTTTTGCATATAAAAACGAGTTAAATTCAAATTATTTATGCCCCATTTATTCATAAATAACGAACACAATTGAAAAAGTAAAATAAATTAAAATGTTTTTTTGTATATAAAAAGGAGTTAAATTCAACTTTATTGTGCACCCTTTATTACGAACACAATTGAAAAAGCTAAAAAAAGAGGGTTTTTTGTATATAAAAATGAGTTAACTGCAACTTATTTATGCCCCCTTTATTCATAAATTAACGAACACAAATGAAAAAGTAAAAAAATAAAATATATATTTTTTTTTATATAAAAAGGAGTTAAATTCAACTTATTTATGCGCCCTTTATTACGAACACAATTGAAAAAGCTAAAAAAAAGAGGGTTTTTTGTATATAAAAATGGGTTAACTGCAACTTATTTATGCCCCCTTTATTCATAAATTAACAACCACAATTGAAAAAGATAAAAAAAAATGTGTTTTGTATATAAAAAGGAGTTAAATTAAACTTAGCTATGCCCCCTTTATTCATAAATTAACAAACACAATTGAAAAAGTAAAAAAAAAAAAAAAAATTTGGTTTTTTGTTTATAAAAAGGAGTTAAATTCATCTTATTTATGCCCGCTTTATTCATAAATTAACAAACACAATTGAAAAAGTATAAATATATATATATATATATTTTTTTTTTGCATATAAAAACGAGTTAAATTCAAATTATTTATGCCCCATTTATTCATAAATAACGAACACAATTGAAAAAGTAAAATAAATTAAAATGTTTTTTTGTATATAAAAAGGAGTTAAATTCAACTTTATTGTGCACCCTTTATTACGAACACAATTGAAAAAGCTAAAAAAAAGAGGGTTTTTTGTATATAAAAATGGGTTAACTGCAACTTATTTATGCCCCCTTTATTCATAAATTAACAACCACAATTGAAAAAGATAAAAAAAAATGTGTTTTGTATATAAAAAAGAGTTAAATTAAACTTAGCTATGCCCCCTTTATTCATAAATTAACAAACACAATTGAAAAAGTAAAAAAAAAAAAAAAATTTGTTTTTTTGTTTATAAAAAGGAGTTAAATTCATCTTATTTATGCCCCCTTTATTCATAAATTAACAAACACAATTGAAAAAGTATAAATATATATATATATATATATTTTTTTTGCATATAAAAACGAGTTAAATTCAAATTATTTATGCCCCATTTATTCATAAATAACGAACACAATTGAAAAAGTAAAATAAATTAAAATGTTTTTTTGTATATAAAAAGGAGTTAAATTCAACTTTATTGTGCACCCTTTATTACGAACACAATTGAAAAAGCTAAAAAAAGAGGGTTTTTTGTATATAAAAATGAGTTAACTGCAACTTATTTATGCCCCCTTTATTCATAAATTAACAACCACAATTGAAAAAGATAAAAAAAAAATGTTTTTTGTATATAAAAAGGAGTTAAATTAAACTTATGTATGCCCCCTTTATTCATAAATTAACAAACACAATTGAAAAAGTAAAAAAAAAAAAAATTTGGTTTTTGTTTATAAAAAGGAGTTAAATTCATCTTATTTATGCCCCCTTTATTCATAAATTAACAAACACAATTGAAAAAGTATAAATAAATATATATATATATATATATATATATATATATATATATATTTTGCATATAAAAACGAGTTAAATTCAAATTATTTATGCCTCATTTATTCATAAATAACGAACACAATTGAAAAAGTAAAATAAATTTAAAAAAAATTTGTATATAAAAAGGAGTTAAATTCAACTTTATTGTGCACCCTTTATGACGAACACAATTGAAAAAGCTAAAAAAAAAGAGGGTTTTTTGTATATAAAAAGGAGTTAAATTCAACTTATTTATGCCCCCTTTATTCATAAATTAACGAACACAATTAAAAAAGTAAAACATTTTTTTTAGGTTTTTTGTATATAAAAAATGAGTTAAATTCTGCCGTGTGTTCTTTAAGAAGATAATTTTATGCGGAGGTGTACTGACGTTTTTTTTACTCACCCCTGGCACCCCCCTTCCAATATCACCTTTTTCCCACTTTTTTTAAGGAGCGCCGTAAGTGGCTGACCCGTTGGTGGTCTAGTTCTTGTCTTCCTGTAACGTATGTCTGCTCTTAGTGGGACTTTGCCGAAAATATTATTTCAGTTCTTACATGTCTTGTACATGGTAAATAATGGACAATAATAAAGCATCCTGAATCCTGACAGTATTTGTCATTGATAAAACTTAAGGCGAATCAAAATTTACGACCAATAAAAACACAATAAAAGGGGACGAAAATTTGACTCGACAAATATAAAAGTGACAGTCTCTTGCTGTCGTCGTGCGGGTTCAATGGACCACCCAGGAAGGACATGCTTTTGAGCAGGTTTGACTTCTTTATTTTGCAATAAAGGTTGGGTTGCAGCTCGGATCGCTTTTCAGCTCCTTCCTCCACTGCTCATTCCCGGTCTGCTTTTCAGCCGCCGTCGTTGTTGTGCTCGTCTTGCGCTCTGTGTTGCTCTCGCTTCTCATGCGCTGCTCTCCTCCTCCTTTCTCCTTGATCTCTCCTCCTTCTCCCCTTTTATACAGTGTCAGGAGAAATGTTAATCGTTTCCCGGTGTGGGAGCCATGCACATGAGTTTGATTGCGGCGGCGTCCCTCCCGGAACGCCCCGCCTCTCCACTCCGCTTCCTTGCCGCCATCTTGGGCAGGGCTGCAGCGTGCCCTGCCGCGCCGTCGGCCCGTCTGCTGCACCTCTCCACAATAAACAAACAAAAAATACAAATACAAATTTGGGCGACTTTGCCGAAAATATTATTTCAGTTCTTACGTGTCTTGTACATGTTAAAGAATGGACAATAATAAAGCATCCTGAATCCAGACGGACCCTCGCGCTAAACTTCCCCCGGTGCAAACTGAGGCGGTATGTGTCATTGATAAAACTTAAGGCAAATCAAAATTTACGACCAATAAAAGGGAACGAAAATTTGACTCGACAAATATAAATGCGACAGTCTCTTGCTGTCGTTGTGCGGGTTCAATGGACCACCCAGGAAGGACATGCTTTTGAGCAGGTTTGACTTCTTTATTTTGCAATAAAGTTTGGGTTGCCGCTCGGATCGCTTTTCAGCTCCTTCCTCCACTGCTCATTCAGCCGCCGTCGTCGTCGTGCTCGTCTTGCGCTCTGTGTTGCTCTCGCTATTCATGCGCTGCGGACTATCCTCCTTCCTCCTCGATGTCTCCTCCTTCTCCCCTTTTATACAGTGTCAGGAGAAATGTTCATAGTTTGCCGGTGTGGGAGCCACGCACATGAATTTGATTGCACGCTCCGCCTCATTCTCCGCCTCCTTGCCGCCATCTTGGGCAGGGCTGCAGCGTGCCCTTCCGTGCCATCGGCCCGTCTGCTGCGCCTCTCCACAATAAACAAACAAAAAATACAAATATAAATCTGGGCTTCGGGAATTGCGCGTCCTTTCTGATTTCAATGCGTAAAAAGACAAAGTGCACACCCAATTTGTCACGTTTCATGTGTCAGGTAAACCGCCACGCCATGTGAAACCCCATGTTGTGTTCCTTTGCAGCGACAAAAGGGAAGATACAAATCGTATTTATAGCCCGGGTTCATAAATTCAGGGTGTATAATTCAACACGGAGCGAGACGTACTGTAAGCCACACTTTCTTTTAATGACGCTATCCCCCCCCTTTTTTTTTTTTTTTTTTTCAACTTCACAAGTGCGTGTGTTGTGTGTGTCGACGAGCGTAAACCCTTTAGCATCAACCTAAACACATCCCCGCCGCTGTCCTATCTGATCCCTGAAGACTCCGCTGGCTGTTTGAAGTGTCTGCTTGGAAAGGCTGATCTGAATGCTGGGAAAATCGGCAGCAACTCTGCAAACAGTGATTACGGACTGATTAATGAGCCACAACAAACACACACATTTCACACACACACACACACACACTACTCGTGCATCACTCTCTAGGCCGCACAAACATTTAACTTTTCACAACTCTGCGTGTCTTTCTTGTTATTAAGCATCTAGAACAGGGGTCGGGAACCTTTTTGGCTGAGAGAGCCAAAAAGCCAAATATTTTAACATGTATTTCCGTAAGAGCCATATAATATTTTTTTTTAACACTGAACGCAACTAAACGCGTGCATTATTAAGTAAGACCAACATTTCTAGAGTGTAATATTTTTCTTGTTCTTTGTAATAACATTGTTATTCTGAAGCTAACTGTGGAGGGGGCGTGGCCCGCGGGCCTGCAGCGAACTGGGGTGTGCCAGGACCAGCCTCGAAATCAGTGAGAGCTGCGTAGATGGCTCACCTGAGCCTTGTTATCTAATCACCTGTCGCTCGGTTATAAGCAGCAGCCAGGAGGAGAGATGGGGTTGGGGCTGGAGCCAGAGCGCGAGCAAGAACGAAAGAGAAAAATACAATTGCTGGAAAGCAACTGAGAGACTTATTGAAAAATAAAATAATAGTGTAACCCTGAAATGGGCTCTCATGTCGGTGCTTGGTGGTCTGAAGAACCCCCAGGAAAACAAGCCCCACACAAACCAATAATAAATAAATAACTTACCGCAACTTCTTGAACAGGTGCGGTAGTAAACGGATGGATGGACTAAAAATGCATGAGAATGTTTTATGTTTTGAACATTATTTTTAACAGTTATTACAAGTGGAATTATTCATTACTTATCGTGTTAAGCAACGTCAGCTCAGATTTATCCGAGAGCCAGATGCAGTCATCAAAAGAGCCACATCTGGCTCTAGAGCCATAGGTTCCCTACCCCTGATCTAGTAGGTTGTTGTGCTATTTAAACCAAATGGATTGGGACACAAAAGTGTGACGCAGACCTGTTTTAGGTGGACTTTGAAAAGCGTTTTATTTTGAAAGGCATGTGTTGTTGGCAAGTCTAGTGTGGGTTGGTGATGTTTTTTTGTTTTTGTTTTTTCCCCCTCTATTTGTTATGGTCTACTAAGGGGAGATGACGGTAGACTGACACCAGGTGGCAGTAATGTTCATAAATGTATTATATTTATAGTCAATGTATATATAATAATAACAAACAATACTACTGAACTATATAATGGAGTGTGACAAAATCCAAGAGTGTATGCGTGTGACTATGTGTGTAGATTAGCTGAAGTGTGTGTTACCAAAGTGTTGACGAGAGCGAAGGAACGAGGAAGTCCATGGGGCAGGCAGGATCAGAGGCGAGAGAGAGGCGTCAGAGTCCAGGGGCGAGTGAGGAGTCGAGGAACGAGGGAGAAAACGGAAGGAAAACACTGCTGAAACACGGGAGAAGACAAAGGACACATCAAGCCACGGAGAGGAAACAAAAAATAGAGCATAAAGCTTTGCTTACGGTTCACCATATGAGAAACTAAGTTCCCGCGAGGATCCCTGGGTCCACTGGTCTTTTAAGCAGCTCGCCCTCATCAATTCAAGGTGTGTAGAAAGGTAATCGTCTGCAGGCTTGTAGCTGCGTGGGCGTGCTGCTCTCAGCTGAGAGAGCCCATGTGGGCGTGGCCCGCGGTGCGCTCGTCATGAGGCACAGATGTGGACGCGTTGTAATGCGCCCTGGCCGTGACACTAATACGATTTAAAAAAGGGCGAATATGATAAATTATGACGTGTGGGTCCTTTCCCCCCCCCAGTTTTAACAGTTTTGATATGGAACTAAATCAGGGGTTTTATTGAATAAAGTTTCCATACTTCTCAGTTCCTCATCAATGTGCTCTAAACGTAGTCGTATAAGGAACATAACTAAATGGGTTTTGTTTAATACAAAAGTCATATTTGTGTATAGGTGTATTGAGTGCGGATATATCAGGGAAATATCTAAATGTGGTGCTTTATTTAATATGCCGTTTTTTTTTATACTCGACCCCTCAGTCTGTCATTGTCTTCGGAAGGCTGACTTTAGAAGTAAAATAACTATTATTAAAAGTAAAATATTTAAATATGTGGCTGTCTTCAGTTCCATATATGTATGTACAGTATGTATGTATATATGTATAAATATGTGTGTGTATAAAATATATATATATATATATATATATATATATATATGTGTATATGTGTGTGTGTATATATATATATATATATATATATATATATATATATATATAAAATCAATCAATCATTGTGTTCATTTATATAGCCCTAAATCACTAGTGTCCTGTATATATATGTGTATATATATACTGTATATGTATATATATATATATATATATATATATATATATATATATATATATATATATATATATATATATATATATATATATATCCATATTTATATATGTGCATATATATATGTAGATATGTGTATATATGAATGTATAAATGTGTGTGTGTGTACATATATATATGTATGTGTGTACGTGTGTATATGTATGTGTATATATGTGTGTGTGTATATGTATATATGTGTATATATAATATATATATATGTATGTATATATATATATATATATATTTATATATGTGCATATATATATGTAGATATGTGTATATATGAATGTATAAATGTGTGTGTGTGTACATATATCTATATGTATGTGTGTGTACGTGTGTATATGTATGAGTATATATGTGTGTGTGTATATGTATATATATATATATGTATTATATATGTGTATATATAATATATATATATATATATGTATGTATATATATATATATATATATATATATATATATATATATATATATGTACTCATCAGTGAAGCATAAATATATTAAACAGCGGGCTTTCTAACAATTAGGAAGGGTTGTGTCATCTTTGTCCTACTACAGAAACCATATAAAAACAAAAAATATATTTTCTCCCCATCTTTTTTTTTTTATTTTTAATTTAATTCTATGTATATATTTTTTTAAATTATAAAATCAACATAAAAACACAAGATACACTTAGTTAGTGCACCAGCCCAAAAACCATGTGTTTATGTTTTTATGGCTTAATTATCAGTTTCAACCATATAACTTTCTAAAGTTCCAAAATTTTTTTTATTTTTCATACATTTCTGAAAAAATTTACAACAGCCACTAGGGCGGCGCCAAGGAGCAAATAAGTTAGACCTCTCCAAGACTTGCCCCACGCCTATTCCTTTATGAAATGTGTATTTTCTTCCCCCGACAGTGTCCGCTGAGATCCTGAAAAGCAGCCTGACCACCATGGAGCGTCACATCGTGCGCCTGGAGAACGACATCGAGAACTTCCCCAAGACGGACGACGCGCAAGATAAGTTTGTGGAAAAAATGTCCATATCCTTTTCGGTGCTCTTGGTTGTCCCACTTTACTCAGACACGGGGGCGTGGAACACGAGGTCACACTGCATGCGTACATTTCTGCCAGTTGTTGTTCGGTGTGTGTGTATTAGTGTTGTCCCGGTACCACTATTTTGGGACCGGTACATAAATTATTTTGGTACTTTTCGGTATTTTTCTAAATAAAGGGGACCACAAAAGAGGTCATTATTGGCTTTATTTTAACAAAAAAAATCTTAGGGTACATTAAACAAATGTTTCTTATTGCAAGTTTGTCCTTAAATAAAAAAGTGAACATACAAGAAAACTTAATTTTAATAGGAAGTAAGCAAACAAAACTGACATATGCAGTAACATATTGTGTCATTTATCATTCTATTATGTTGTCTACATTATTAAGGACAAGTGGTAGAAAATGAATGATCAACCTACCTGTTAATATCTGTTTATTTTCTCTTTAAAATGTTCTATCTACACTTCTGTTAAAATGTAATAATCACTTATTATTATGTTGTTTGATACTTTAGTTTTAGATGATACCACACATTTAGGTACTCTACCAATACCACGTAGATACAGGATCATACATTGGTCATATTCAAAGTCCTCATTTGTCCAGTAGTTGCAACATTGTTTGTCAACACTGTCTGCTCTCATTTTGTCGCACATTTGACCCTCCGCTTTTCTGTGTACTACATTCGGTCCGCCTCCTGGACAGAGTTGTAGTAATATCGACTAGATACGCTTCTGTACTTGGTATCATTACAGTGGATGTCAGGTGTAGATCCGCCGATGATACCACACATTTAGGTATCAATCCGATACCAAGTAGTTACCGGATCATAGATCGGTCATATTCAAAGTCCTCATGTGTTCAGGGACATATTTCCTGAGTTTATAAACAGAATATACATTTTTTTTAAACGAAAAAAAAAAAATTTGTGATGCTAACAATTATCGATGTAGTCATAGTAGTATCGACTACAAGCGTTCCTGTACTTGATATCATTACAGTGGATGCAAGGTGTAGATCCACCAATGGCGTTCGTTTACATTGTGTAGCAAAAAACGAAGGAATACTGATGTTAAAAAAAATATCAATGTAATCATAGTGGTATCAACAACATACGTTATTGAATGTGGTATCATTACAGTGGACCGCCAATGGTGCTGGGAATTTGCTCTGTAGTGTTTTTGTTGTGTTGCGGTGCAAATATTCTTCCAAAATGTGTTTGTCGTTGTGGTTTAGTGGAGTTTCACTATATGGCACATGTTTATGAATGTCGGTGTTGTTCATACTTCAACCCTCAGTGTGACACGTATGGCTATTGAGTAAGTATGCCCTTCATTCACATGTGCGCAATGTGATATAAGTCAATATGATTCTGTCATTAGTTGAAATTGTGGTTATCCATCCATCCATCCATTTTCTACCACTTGTCCCTATCGGGGTCGCGAGGGGGTCGCTGGACTCGGGCGGAAGTATACCCTGGACAAGTCGCCACCTCATCGCAGGGCCAAAATTGTGGTTAGGCTTCATTAATTACGGACTATATGATTTTTTATCCGCTAGATTAACAACAACAAGATGGGTTTATAAAAAATCATTTAAAAAATTATTTCATATTTATTTATTTATTTATTTTTTACTTTTGTTGTTTTAACGCTTTTTTTCCAATGCATCACACAACAATAAAAGACAATGTAGCAGCTGGAGATTTTAGAAATAAAAAGCGTTTATATATATATGAATACAAACTTGCCGCTAAATTAACAACAACAAGATGGGTTTCTAAGAAATAATTAAAAACAAAAATTCATATTTCTTTTCGTTTTTTTTTATTTTTTTTTAAACTTTTGTTGTTTTAACGCTTTTTTTTACAATGCGTCACAAGACAATAAAAGACAATGTCGCAGTTGGAGATTTTAGAAATATAAAGTATATATATATATATATATATATATATATATATATATATATATATATATACACTTGCCGCTTGATTAACAAAAACAAGATGGATTCATCAAAAATAATAATAAAAAAATAATTTCATATTTATTATCTTTTTTAATTTATTTTATTTACTTTTGTTGTTTTAACGCCTTTTTTCCAATGCGTCACAATACAATAAAAGACAATGTCGCAGTTTGAGATTTTAGAAATATAAAGTATATATACCATATATATATATATATATATATATATATATATATATATATCCATCCATCCATCCATCATCTTCCGCTTATCCGAGGTCGGGTCGCGGGGGCAACAGCCTAAGCAGGGAAACCCAGACTTCCCTCTCCCCAGCCACTTCGTCTAGCTCTTCCCGGGGGATCCCGAGGCGTTCCCAGGCCAGCCGGGAGACATAGTCTTCCCAACGTGTCCTGGGTCTTCCCCGTGGCCTCCTACCGGTTGGACGTGCCCTAAACACCTCCCTAGGGAGGCGTTCGAGTGGCATCCTGACCAGATGCCCGAACCACCTCATCTGGCTTCTCTCGATGTGAAGGAGCAGCGGCTTTACTTTGAGTTCCTCCCGGATGGCAGAGCTTCTAACCCTATCTCTAAGGGAGAGACCCGCCACACGGCGGAGGAAACTCATTTCGGCCGCTTGTACCCGTGATCTTATCCTTTCGGTCATGACCCAAAGCTCATGACCATAGGTGAGGATGGGAACGTAGATCGACCGGTAAATTGAGAGCTTTGCCTTCCGGCTCAGCTCCTTCTTCACCACAACGGACCGGTACAACGTCCGCATTACTGAAGACGCCGCACCGATCCGCCTGTTGATCTCACGATCCACTCTTCCCTCACTCGTGAACAAGACTCCTAGGTACTTGAACTCCTCCACTTGGGGCAGGGTCTCCTCCCCAACCCGGAGATGGCACTCCACCCTTTTCCGGGCGAGAACCATGGACTCGGACTTGGAGGTGCTGATTCTCATTCCGGTCGCTTCACACTCGGCTGCGAACCGATCCAGCGAGAGCTGAAGATCCCGGTCAGATGAAGCCATCAGGACCACATCATCTGCAAAAAGCAGAGACCTAATCCTGCGGTTACCAAACCGGAACCCCTCAACGCCTTGACTGCGCCTAGAAATTCTGTCCATAAAAGTTATGAACAGAATCGGTGACAAAGGACAGCCTTGGCGGAGTCCAACCCTCACTGGAAATGTGTTCGACTTACTGCCGGCAATGCGGACCAAGCTCTGGCACTGATCGTACAGGGAGCGGACCGCCACAATAAGACAGTCCGATACCCCATACACTCTGAGCACTCCCCACAGGACTTCCCGAGGGACACGGTCGAATGCCTTCTCCAAGTCCACAAAGCACATGTAGACTGGTTGGGCAAACTCCCATGCACCCTCAAGAACCCTGCCGAGAGTATAGAGCTGGTCCACAGTTCCACGACCAGGACGAAAACCACACTGTTCCTCCTGAATCCGAGGTTCGACTATCCGACGTAGCCTCCTCTCCAGTACACCTGAATAAACCTTACCGGGAAGGCTGAGGAGTGTGATCCCATGATAGTTGGAACACACCCTCCGGTCCCCCTTCTTAAAGAGAGGAACCACCACCCCGGTCTGCCAATCCAGAGGTACCGCCCCCGATGTCCACGCGATGCTGCAAAGTCTTGTCAACCAAGACAGCCCCACAGCATCCAGAGCCTTAAGGAACTCCGGGCGGATCTCGTCCACCCCTGGGGCTTTGCCACCGAGGAGCTTTTTAACTACCTCATCGACCTCATCCCCAGAAATAGGAGAGTCCACCACAGATTCCCCAGGCACTGCTTCCTCATAGGAAGACGTGTTGGTGGGATTGAGGAGGTCTTCGAAGTATTCCTTCCACCTGTCCACAACATCCGCAGTCGAGGTCAGCAGAACACCATCCGCACCATACACGGTGTTGATAGTGCACTGCTTCCCCTTCCTGAGGCGGCGGACGGTGGTCCAGAATCACTTCGAAGCCGTCCGGAAGTCGTTTTCCATAGCTTCCCCGAACTCTTCCCATGTCCGAGTTTTTGCCTCCGCGACCGCTGAAGCTGCACACCGCTTGGCCTGTCGGTACCTGTCCACTGCCTCCGGAGTCCTATGAGCCAAAAGGACCCGATAGGACTCCTTCTTCAGCTTGACGGCATCCCTCACCGCTGGTGTCCACCAAGGGGTTTTAGGATTGCCGCCCCGACAGGCACCAACTACCTTGCGGCCACAGCTCCGATCTGCCGCCTCGACAATAGAGGTGCGGAACATGGTCCACTCGGACTCAATGTCCAGCACCTCCCTCGTGACATGTTCAAAGTTTTTCCGGAGGTGGGAATTGAAACTTTGTCTGACAGGAGACTCTGCCAGACGTTCCCAGCAGACCCTCACAATGCGTTTGGGCCTCCCAGGTCTGTCCGGCATCCTCCCCCACCATCGCAGCCAACTCACCACCAGATGGTGATCGGTAGAAAGCTCCGCCCCTCTCTTCACCCGAGTGTCCATAACATGAGGCCGCAAATCCGATGACACAACTACAAAGTCGATCATGGAACTGCGGCCTAGGGTGTCCTGGTGCCAAGTGCACATATGGACACCCTTATGTTTGAACATGGTGTTTGTTATGGACAAACTGTGACGAGCACAAAAGTCCAATAACAAAACACCACTCGGGTTCAGATCCGGGCGGCCATTCTTCCCAATCACGCCTCTCCAGGTTTCACTGTCGTTGCCAAGGTGAGCGTTGAAGTCTCCCAGTAGGACAAGGGAATCACCCGGGGGAGCACTTTCCAGTACTCCCTCGAGCGTTCCCAAAAAGGGTGGGTACTCTGAACTGCTGTTTGGTGCATAAGCACAAACAACAGTCAGGACCCGTCCCCCCACCCGAAGGCGGAGGGAGGCTACCCTTTCGTCCACCGGGTTGAACTCCAACGTACAGGCTTTGAGCCGGGGGGAAACAAGAATTGCCACCCCAGCCCGTCGCCTCTCACTGCCGGCAACGCCAGAGTGGAAGAGGGTCCAATCCCTCTCGAGAGAAGTGGTTCCAGAGCCCTTGCTGTGCGTCGAAGTGAGTCCGACTATATCCAGCCGGAATTTCTCGACTTCGCGCACTAGCTCAGGCTCTTTCCCCCCCAGTGACGTGACGTTCCACGTCCCAAGAGCTAGCTTCTGTAGCCGAGGATCGGACCGCCAAGTGCCCTGCCTTCGGCTGCCGCCCAGCTCACAATGCACCCGACCTCTATGGCCCCTGCTATGGGTGGTGAGCCCATTGGAGGGGTGACCCACGTTGCCTCTTCGGGCTGTGCCCGGCCGGGCCCCATGGGAACAGGCCCGGCCACCAGGCGCTCGCCATCGTGCCCCACCTCCGGGCCTGGCTCCAGAGGGGGGCCCCGGTGACCCGCGTCTGGGCGAGGGAAATCTGGGTCCATGATGTTTCTTCTTCATAAAGGTCTTCGAGCTGCTCTTTGTCTGATCCCTCACCTAGAACCTGTTTGCCTTGGGAGACCCTACCAGGGGGCTTTATGCCCCCGGACAACATAGCTCCTAGGATCATTGGGACATGAAAACTCCTCTACCACGATAAGGTTGCAGCTCAGAGAGGAGTATATATATATATATATATATATATGTGTGTATATAAACTTGCCGCTAGATTAACAACAACAAGATGGATTCATCAAAAATAATTAAAAAAAAAAATTCATATTTTTTTCCATTTTTTATTAATTTTTTATTTACTTTTATTGTTTTAATGCATATTTTCAATGCGTCACAAGACAATAAAAGACAAGTCGTGGTTGGAGATTTTAGAAATATAAAGTGTTTTTATATAAATATAAATATAAATTTGCCTCTAGATTAACAAAAACAAGATGTATTTATCAAAAATAATAAATTAAAAAATGTCATATTTATTTCCATTTTTTTAAATTGTATTTACCTTTGTTGTTTTAATGCCTTTTTTCAATGCGACACAAGACAAGAAAATACAATGTAGCAGTTGGATATTTTAGTAGTATAAAATCTATATATATATATATATATATATATAAATTTGCCGCTAAATTAACAACAACAAGATGGATTCATCAAAAATAATTCAGAAAAATATTTCCTATTTATTTCCTATTTTTTTTAATTTACTTTTGTTGTTTTGACGCCTTTTTTTCAATGTGTCACAAGACAATAAAAGACATTGTCGCATTTTGAGATTTTAGAAATATAAAGTGTATATATATGTATATATATATGAATATAAACTTGCCGTTAGATTAATAACAACAACATGGATTTATCAAAAATAATTTATAAAAAAGTCATATTTATTTCCTTTTTTTAATTTTTATTTTATTTTATTTACTTTTGTTGTTTAAACACCTTTTTTTCAATGCGTCACAAGACAATAAAAGACAATGTCGCAGTTGGCGATTTTAGAAATAAAAAGTGTGTTATAATTTTAAATGCATAATTATTATTATTATTATTATTATTACTTTTAGTAATAAAGACAAGGTTTAGGCTGCAATTTGAATTTTTAAAAAAAAAATTAATAATAATTTTAAAGATTGAAAGTTGCCATTAATCCCAAAGCACCCACTTTATTATCGGCGCCTATGCATGCGTTGTTGGAGCCAAGGCGCGCTGTTTGTGTCCTGCTCGCACTTAAAGTCACTTGGTGTGATGGGTGGCACCCGAGGGACCCGAAGGGAGCGGATCGGGCTGCCTCGCCGGGTGAGATGTCGATCGCATCTCCCTCTTCATGTCTCCAGGGGTCCCAGGAGTGAAATCATGCCTGCAGCTATTTTTTACTGCGGGTCTGCCATTGCTGCCTGTCCCCCTGGGGGTCTCTTTAATGGTGGCTCCAACACCCCCCCCCCCCCCCCCCCCATACAACTTATCCATCGCCAGATTTCATCTTCTGACCCTCTTCTCTCATGGCACCTGTCCCTGCTTCCATAACGGGACCGCATCACGTCCACTCAACCACCTAAAATAGAATTAAGTCAATATCCTACATGTTTTCTTTTAGGAGCCAAATATTGGCATTGGAAAACTAATAAACAATCTTTATTTGCGTAATTAAAAGCGGCCCGATGGCGCTTCCGTGCACCCTCGACGTCGGTATTGATTTCCGCGGCTCTACCCGGAGAACCGGAGGTTTTTGAGTGAGTGCAACCTGAGAAGTGTGGATGTACTGCAGCATGGCCGTCCCTCACTTGTCTGGAGTTTGTTCCTCCCTGGTGATTGACTGCGAGAGGTTGTCTGATCGTGACCTCAAAGTGAGTCTCTCCGACTCTCCCCGCCCTCCGCGGACGAGATAAGCGGAAAGTCCGGGGAAAAAAACCCTCAAAAGTTTGAAGTGGTACCGTGGAGACCAAGGACCAAAGCGTACAAACATCTGAATAGTGTTGTACGGTATACCGGTATTAGTATAGTACCGCGATACTATTGAATATGTATATATAACTATATATATATATATATATATATATATATATATATATATATGTGTGTGTGTATATATATCCGTTCGGCCACCGTGTTCAATGGAGAAGTCTGATATACAAACCCCGTTTCCATATGAGTTGGGAAATTGTGTTTGATGTAAATATAAACGGAATACAATGATTTGCAAATCCTTTTCAACCCATTTTCAATTGAATGCACTACAAAGACAAGATATTTGATGTTCAAAGTCATAAACTTTATTTTGTTTTGCAAATAATAATTAACTTAGACTTTCACTGCTGCAACACGTGCCAAAGTAGTTGGGAAAGGGCATGTTCACCACTGTGTTACATCACCTTTTCTTTGAACAACACTCAATAAACGTTTGGGAACTGAGGAAACTAATTGTTGAAGCTGGCGCAGTGGGAGAGTGGCCGTGCGCAACCCGAGGGTCACTGGTTCAAATCCCACCTAGAACCAACCTCATCACGTCCGTTGTGTCCTGAGCAAGACACTTCACCCTTGCTCCTGATGGGTGCTGGTTGGCGCCTTGCATGGCAGCTCCCTCCATCAGTGTGTGAATGTATGTGTGAATGGGTAAATGTGGAAGTAGTGTCAAAGCGCTTTAGTACCTTGAAGGTAGAAAAGCGCTATACAAGTACAACCCATTTATCATTTAAGCTTTGAAAGTGGAATTCTTTACCATTCTTGTTTTATGTAGAGCTTCAGTCGTTGAACAGTCCGGGGTCTCCGCTGTCGTATTTGACGCTTCATAATGCGCCGCACATTTTCCATGGGAGACAGGTCTGGACTGCAGGCAGGCCAGGAAAGTACCCGCACTCTTTTTTTTACAAAGCCACGCTGTTGTAACACTTGTCTTGCTGAAATAAGCAGGGGCGTCCATGATAACGTTGCTTGGATGACAACATATGTTGCTCCAAAACCTGTATGGACCACTCAGCATTAATGGTGCCTTCACAGATGTGTAAGTTACCCATGCCTTGGTTACTAATGCACCCCCATACCATCACAGATGCTGTCTTTTGAACTTTGCGCCTATAACAAAATTGAATGGTTATTTTCCTGTTTGTTACGGAGGACACCACGTCCTCTGTTTCCAAACATAATTGGAAATGTGGACTCGTCAGACCACAGAGCACCTTTCCACTTTGCATCAATCCATCTTACGTGAGCTTGGGCCCAGCTAACGCGGCATCATTTCAGGATGTTGTTGATAAATGCGTTTGGCTTTGCATAGTAAATACATGATAAATGGGTTGTACTTGTATAGCGATTTTCTACCTTCAAGGTACTCAAAGCGCTTTGACACTAATTTCGCATTTACCCGTTCACACACTGATGGCGGGAGTTGCCATGCAAGGCGCTAACCAGCACCCATCAGGAGCAAGGTTGAAGTGTGTTGCTCAAGGACACAACGGACGTGACGAGGTTGGTACTAAGTGGGGATTGAACCAGGGACCCTCGGGCTGCGCACTGCCACTCTCCCACTGCGCCACGCCGTCCCCGTAGAGTTTTAACTTGCACTTACAGATGTAGCGACCAACTGTGGTTACTGACAGTGGTTTTATGAAGTGTTCCTGAGCCCATGTGGTGATATCCTTTACACACGGATGTCGGTTTTTGATGCAGTACCGCCTGAGGGATCAAAAGTCCGTAATATCATCGCTTACGTGCAGTGATTTCTCCAGATTCCCTGAACTTTTTGATGATTTTACGCACCGTAGATGGTAAAATCCCTAAATTCCTTGCAATAGCTCGTTGAGAAATGTTCTAAAACTGTTCGACAATTTGCTTACAAAGTGGTGACCCTCACCCCATCCTTGTTTGTGAATTACCGAGCATTTCATGGAAACTGCTTTTATACCCAATTAGCCTGCACACCTGTGGGATGTTCCAAATAAGCGTTGGATGAGCATTCCTCAACTTTATCCGTATTTATTGCCACCTTTCCCGACTTCTTTGTCACGTGTCGCTGGCATCAAATTCTAAAGTTAATGATTATTTGCCCAAAAAAAAAAAATGTTTGTCATTTTGAACATCAAATATGTTTTATTTGTAGCATATTCAACTGAATATGGGTTGAAAATGATTTGCAAATTATTATATTCCGTTTGTATTTACATCTAACACAATTTCCCAACTCATATGGAAATGGGGTTTGTATGTATATATATATATATATATATATTGTATATATCAATCAATCAATCAATGTTTATTTATATAGCCCCAAATCACAAATGTCTCAAAGGACTGCACAAATCATTACGACTACAACATCCTCGGAAGAACCCACAAAAGGGCAAGGAAAACTCACACCCAGTGGGCAGGGAGAATTCACATTCAGTGGGACGCCAGTGACAATGCTGACTATGAGAAACCTTGGAGAGGACCTCAGATGTGGGCAACCCCCCCCCTCTAGGGGACCGAAAGCAATGGATGTCGAGCGGGTCTAACATGATACTGTGAAAGTTCAATCCATAGTGGCTCCAAGACAGCAGTGAGAGTCCCGTCCACAGGAAACCATCTCAAGCGGATCAGCAGCGTAGAGATGTCCCCAACCGATACAGGCGAGCGGTCCATCCTGGGTCCCGACGAGCGGTCCATCCTGGGTCTCGACTCTGGACAGTCAGTACTTCATCCATGGTCATCGGACCGGACCCCCTCCACAAAGGAGGGGGGGACATAGGAGAAAGAAAAGAAGCGGCAGATCAACTGGTCTAAAAAGGAGGTCTATTTAAAGGCTAGAGTATACAGATGAGTTTTAAGATGAGACTTAAATGCTTCTACTATTATATATATATATATATATATATATATATATATATATATATATATATATATATATATATATATAACCTTCAGACCTCCGAATTCGGAGGTCTGAAGGTTGGGTTTAAGAGTCTTTTGAGAGTCGAACCCTCGGTCTCCTCCGACCAACATCCTACCCACGAGCCCATCGTGTGGCTCCTCGTGCTTTCTACCTTTTTTTTTTTTTGTTCCTATCCTGACAAATTGGTGCAAAGGATGAACACTGGTTGTCTCTCTTAGCTCTTCGGTGTGCTTAATTTGCACATTCTCACCTGTGTGTAATAACAGCGGAACAACCAAAGTGTGCAATTATCACATTTTTACTTCGACTTTTGCGTTGTGAGTTTGCTGTTTTCTTTGATGTTTTTTTTTTTCTTTTTTCTCTGGTAGCCTGTTTGGTTTTCCAGCATGTCTCCTGGGTCTGCCACTCAAGGCGATAGAGGAAGATTCAGAGCCGATTGTTTGCGGTGAGCTTGTTACGTAACCCAGTGGTGTTGTTTTTGAGATGAACATTAAGGATGATTTTGTGTGTGCATAACAACACGATGAATGTTTGAGTCGCTCTTGCATTATTCCTACTAAGTCGTGTATAAATGTGGAACCACAAGTGGGGAAAAAAAAATCATGCTTTTATACATGCGGTGCAGGTGTATTTCAACATTTCATCACCATAAGATGACTCACAGCCAATTAGTTATGTTTGGTTCGACCCAAAACGTTGTGCAGATTCAGCAAAATGCAATATATTTCCAAAAGTATTTGGCCACCCATCCAACTGATGAGAATCTGGTGCTTTAATCACTTGGCCTGGTGTATAAAATCAAGCACTTGAGCATGGAGACTATTTCTACAAACATTTGTGCAAGAATGGGCCGCTCTCAGTCATAGGATGCCACCTGTGCGAAAAAAATCCGGTCCGTGAAATTCCCCTCGCTCCTAAATATTCCAATGTCAACTTTATTATAAGAAAAGTGAAGATTTTGGGAACAACAGCAACTCAGCCACCAAGTGGTAGGCCAGGTTAACTGTCAGAGAGGGGTTAGCGGATGCTGAAGCGCACAGTCATTTCCTACAAAGCTCCAAGCTTCATGTGACCTTCCAGTTAGCCCACGTACAGTACGCAGAGAGCTCCGTGAAATGGGTTTCCATGGCCGGGCGGCTGCATCTAAGCCAAGGGTTACATACTCACTTTAACTGGGGAACACTGGATGCAGAGTCTGGGTGAGGCTGAGCGGCAAGAAAATATTTCCTAAAAAAAAATGTACATACTCAGCGAGGTGCACTATATTTCCTAAAGTATTTGGCCACCCATCCAACTGATGAGAATCTGGTGCTTTAATCACTTGGCCTGGTGTATAAAATCAAGCACTAAAGCATGGAAACTGTTTCTACAAACATTTGTGCAAAAATGGGCCGCTCTCAGTCATAGGATGCCACCAGTCCGAAAAATCAGGTTTGTGAAATTCCCTCCAAAGTCAACTTTATTATAAGAAAAGTGAAGATTTTGGGAACAACAGCAACTCAGCCACCAAGTGGTAGGCCACGTTAAATGTCAGAGAGGGGTCAGCGGATGCTGAAGCGCACAGTCATTTGCTACAAAGCTCCAAGCTTCATGTGACCTTCCAGTTAGCCCACGTACAGTACGCAGAGAGCTCCGTGAAATGGGTTTCCATGGCCGGGCGGCTGCATCTAAGCCAAGGGTTACATACTCACTTTAACTGGGGAACACTGGATGCAGAGTCTGGGTGAGGCTGAGCGGCAAGAAAATATTTCCTAAAAAATAATGTACATACTCAGCGAGGTGCACTATATTTCCTAAAGTATTTGGCCACCCATCCAACTGATGAGAATCTGGTGCTTTAATCACTTGGCCTGGTGTATAAAACCAAGCACTAAAGCATGGAAACTGTTTCTACAAACATTTGTGCAAGAATGGGCCGCTCTCAGTCATAGGATGCCACCAGTCCGAAAAATCAGGTTTGTGAAATTCCCTCCAAAGTCGACTTTATTATAAGAAAAGTGAAGAT
The DNA here is from genome assembly GCF_033978795.1 of Nerophis ophidion. Taxonomy (NCBI): domain Eukaryota; kingdom Metazoa; phylum Chordata; class Actinopteri; order Syngnathiformes; family Syngnathidae; genus Nerophis; species Nerophis ophidion. Next base: position 7,102,898 of record NC_084639.1, on the reverse strand, counting down.
TTTGGGAACAACAGCAACTCAGCCACCAAGTGGTAGGCCACGTTAACTGTCAGAGAGGGGTCAGCGGATGCTGAAGCGCACAGTGAGTTGCGACAGAGCTCCAAGCTTCAGGTGACCTTCCAATTAGCCCACGTACAGTACGCAGAGAGCTCCGTGAAATGCGTTTCCATGGCCGGGCGGCTTCATCTAAGACAGGGGTCTCAAACTCACTTTACCTGGGCGCCACTGGATGCAGAGTCTGGGTGAGGCTGGGCGGCAAGAAAATATTTCCTAAAAAAAAATGTGCATACGCCTCAGCATATAATGTCGTTTCAAATTGTATCCCTCATGCACCGCAGCTTTCTCTGTGCAAATAAGACATGTCGGGGTCCCCCTGTGCTCAACAAAGAAATATTGCATCTCCCACTTTCCATGGAATTGTCTTTGCTCATCACTAACCTTTCTCTTCACTGCAGGCTTTGAAAAAGACATGTTTGGGGTTGTGGAATATATTTGCGTTTAGACGACCCACGGAGAATACTGTTTTTTCCGCAATGTGTGTCGTTCCGCTTTTCCTCCCTACAGCAACACGGCGGTCGGCGGATAATAGTAAAGTACCTGGATAGCGAGCGCAAAAAAAGTGACGCCTCCCGGAGTGTTATCCGGCGTCATATAGAAATATATGTAGTGTTTACCTTGTGAGGCAATGCAAATTAAATAATAAAAAAAACAAATAACGGTTTGAATTGGTCCAGGTTATCGGGGACTGTTACAGTATTACTGACAGACAGGTGTCGCGGTGTGACTGCAGCCGGGCTCGTAAGAAAACCCTCGTCTCAATGGCAACGTCTCAGTCGCTTTCACTCACTTGCCGCTTTTCCACCAATGCAGGGGTAGGCAACCCAGAACGTTGAAAGAGCCATTTTGGACCCAAATAACTGTCAAGCGCCATTCATATAAAACTCACGGGCCGCACTACCATTAAACTTTCATATTAAGGTAGGGGCAGCAAAATAACGTCTCGCGGGCCGCAATTGGCCCACGGGCCGCGTGTCTGAGACCCCTGATCTAAGCCATACATCACCAAGTCTAATGCAAAGTGTGAGATGCAGTGACGGAGACGCCTTCTCTGGAGTGATGAATCACGATTTTCCATCTGGCGATCTGATTGACGAGTCAGGGTTTGGCCCTGCGATGAAGTGGCGACTTGTCCAGGGTGTACACCGCCTTCTGCACTATACATCACCAAGTCCAATGCAAAGTGTGAGATGCAGTGACGTAAACAATGTCGCCACTGGATTCTAGAGCGGTGGAGACGCCTTCTCTAGAGTGATTAATCACGATTTTCCATCTGGCAATTTGATGGACGAGTCTGGGTTTGGCCCTGCGATGAGGTGGCGACTTGTCCAGGTTGTACCCCGCCTTCTGCCCGAAAGCAGCTGAGATAGGCTACAGCCACCCCCCGCTACCTCAAAAGGGGCAAGCGGTAGAAAATGGATGGAGTCTGAGTTTGGAGGTTACAAAGAGAACGGTACATTTTGAACTGCATTGTGCCGAGTGAGAAATTTGGTAGAGGAGGAATTATGGTGTGGGGTTGTTCTTCGGGAGTTGGGCTTGGCCCCTTAGTTCGAGTGAAAGTATTTTTGAATGCTCCAGGATACCAAAACCTTTTGGACAATTTGGGGCGGTACAGCTCGGTTGGTAGAGAGGCCGTGCCAGCCACTTGAGGGTTCCAGGTTCGTTCCCCGCTTCTGCCATCCGAGTCACTTCCGTCGTGTCCTTGGGCAAGACACTTTGCCCACCTGCTCCCAGTGCCACCCCTACTGGTTTAAATGTACATCATCAATATAATTTGCCTGAGGGAAGTCAATATTCGATTTTTTTGACTCGATCAAATAAATCGCTATGGCATTCTCTTGCCGTCGTCGTGCGGGTTCCACTGACCACCAAGGAAGGACACTACTTTTGCAGGTTTGACTCGTTTATTTTGCAATAAAGAAAGTATTTTGCGCCGTCGCCGCTCCCGCTGCTCGCTCATCCGTGTCGCTCTTTAGTCGTCGCCGTCTTGTTCTCTCTCGCTTCCGCTCTTCATTGGGGGTTAAATCACCATAAATGATTCCCGGGCGTGGCACCGCTGCTGACCACTGCTCCCCTCACCTCCCAGGGGGTGATCAAGGGTGATGGGTCAAATGCAGAGAATAATTTCGCCACATCTTTTATGTGTATGACAATCGCTGGAACTTTAACTTTACCTTTCATCCGTTGTTGCAGGCTCTCCAACTCCTTCTGCCACGTTCTCTCCTCCTTCTCCCCTTTTAAACAGTGTGAGGAGAAATGTTAATTGCGATCCACGCACCTGCACTTGACTGTGGCGTCGCTCCCGGCACGCCCCGCCTCGCCGCTCGCTCGCATCCTCCGCCTCCTTGCCTCCATGTTGACCGTCGGCTCCGCCTCTCCACAATCGCAATTAATTCAAAACCTTTATATTGTGTTCAAAGTGCACAAACTTTAACTGAAATGTGAACTTTCGTCCAGGCTGGAACCAATTGTTAATATTTATATTGTTTTTATAGTGCTTCAATATACAAACATTTATCAGTTAAGTTCCTAAATCGAAGCCCAACTGGACCCCTACATTTGTCATTATTGATAATTTTTTCCCTCTTTTCATCGCCGTGATGTATGCAAATGTTTTGTTCAGCAGTTTCGTGGAATAAATGGGCGGCCACAAATGGGTGCTGCGGGGTTTGAGCCATGAGTCCCCGGGGAGCCCTATTTCACCGCCGAGGCGAGCGCCAACGGGGCCTAAGAGCAGGGACTCTGCATACTGGAATATTAATGTGACGCTGAGGTGGCTCGGTTGGCATGGCGATGAGAGGCCCGGGATTGAACCTTGATAGATTCAAGGACATGTCCAATACGTCTTCAACGGCGAGACTAAATGCGCTAAACCCGCCTCCCGCTATTTGGTTTAACATCTTATTTCCCACAAGGCCGGCGCGGCGGCGCAGCGTTCACGGCGAGTCTCCACATATTGAGTGACAAGGAGCTGTCTTCGGGGGCCACTTTCAGGAACGTTAAGTTAGATTGGGTTCAACAAAAGCGACCTTGCATTTATTTTACTCTTAAACTATTCAGACGGGGGGGGGGGGTGTTTCCATGGTAACAGTCACGATGTCGTTGGGTTTATTTCGCTTGTCTTCACATTTTAAACCGGTTATTATTTTAATTCGCTCAACAAATAAATCCGGCTTTTTTTTTTAGATTGCCTGAATCAGTTCAATTATTTTTTTTTTCTTCTTGCTTCTACAAACCCCGTTTCCATATGAGTCGGGAAATTGTGTTAGATGTAAATATAAAAGGAATACAATGATTTGTCAATTATTTTCAACCCATATTCAGTTGAATGCACTACAAAGATATTTGATGTTCATACTCATAAACATTATTTTTTTTTTGCAAATAATAATTAACTTAGAATTTCATGGCTGCAACACGTGCCAAAGTAGTTGGGAAAGGGCATGTTCACCACTGTGTTACATCACCTTTTCTTTTACCAACACTCCATAAACGTTTGGGAACTGAGGAAACTAATTGTTTAAGCTTCGAAAGAGGAATTCTTTCCCATTCTTGTTTTATGTAGAGCTTCAGTCCTTCAACAGTCCGGGGTGTCCGCTGTCGTATTTTACGCTTCATAATGCGCCACACATTTTCCATGGGAGACAGGTCTGGAGTGCAGGTGGGCCAGGAAAGTACCTGCACTCTTTTTTTACAAAGCCACGCTGTTGTAACATGTGCTGAATGTGGCTTGGCATTGTCTTGCTGAAATAAGCAGGGGCGTCCATGAAAAAGACGACGCTTAGAGGGCAGCACATGTTGTTCCAAAACCTGTATGTACCTTTCAGCATTAATGGTACCTTCACAGATGTGTAAGTTACCCATGCCTTGGGCACTAATGCACCCCCATACCATCACAGATGCTGGCTTTTCAACTTTGCGTCGTTAACAGTCTGGATGGTTCGCTTCTTCTTTGGTCCGGATGACACGATGTCGAATATTTCCAAAATCAATTTGAAATATGGACTCGTCAGACCACAGAACACTCTTCCACTTTGCATCAGTCCATCTTAGATGATCTCAGGCCCAGAAAAGCCGGCGGCGTTTTTGGATGTTGTTGATAAATGGCTTTTGATTTGCACAGTAGAGCTTTAATTTGCATTTACAGATGTAGCGACAAACTGTATTTAGTGACAGTAGTTTTCTTAAATGTTCCTGAGCCCATGTGGTGATATCAGTTTTAACATCAAATATGTTGTCTTTGTAGCATATTCAACTGAATATGGGTTGAAAAGGATTTGCAAATCATTATATTCTGTTTATATTTACATCTAACACAATTTCCCAACTCATATGGAAACGGGGTTTGTAAGTGTTTTGGTCCTAAATGATCTCAGTAAGATATTACAGATTGTTGCTGAGATTTGATGACCAATATTGAGTATAACATGCTTGAAACTAGAATATCAACTGTTGCAAAGCTCTGTCATCAACACTCACACGTTAAAAACTGCTTTTTAAAGTAATCATTTTTTACTTCAAGCTTAAAAAAAAACAAAAATCATGATGTCAATCATTATGTCAAGATACTGGCACTAGAATTTACTTAATTTCAAAATATTTTTCAACATATTGAGCAAAAAGGTCTCATTTTTTTCTACCAAGAAAAGTGCACTTGTTATTAGTGAGGATATACTTATGGACTGAGAAACCTTGGAGAGGACCGCATATGTGGGTGACACCCCCACTCTAGGGGAGACCGGATGAAATGGACGTCGAGTGGAAAATGCAGTCCATAGTGGATCCAACATAATAGTTAGAGTCCAGTCCATAGTGGCTCTAACATAATAGTGAGAGTCCAGTCCATAGTGGATCTAACATAATATTGAGAGTCCAGTCCATAGTGGATCTAACATAATATTGTGAAAGTCCAGTCCATGGTGGATCTAACATAATAGTGAGAGTCCAGTCCATAGTGGATCTAACATAATATTGTCAAAGTCCAGTCCGTAGTGGATCTAACATAATAGTGAGAGTCCAGTCCATAGTGGATCTAACATAATATTGTGAAAGTCCTGTCCATAGTGGATCTAACATAAAAGTAAGAGTGCAGTCCATGGTGGATCTAACATAATAGTGAGAGTCCAGTCCATAGTGGATCAAGCATAATATTGTGAGAGTCCAATCCATAGTGGATCTAACATAATAGCGAGAGTTCAGTCCATAGTGGATCTAACATAATAGTGAGAGTCCAGTCCACAGTGGATCTAACATTAAATTGTGAAAGTCCAGTCCATAGTGGATCTAACATAATAGTGAGAGTCCAGTCCATAGAGGATCTAACATAATAGTGAAAGTCCAGTCCATAGTGGATCTAACGTAAAAGTGAGAGTCCAGTCCATAGTGGATCTAACATAATTTTGAGAGTCCAGTCCATGGTGGATCTAACATAAAAGTAAGAATGCAGTCCATGGTGGATCTAATATAATAGTGTGAGAGTCCAGTCCACAGTGGATCTAACATAATAGAAAGATTCCAGTCCATAATGGATCCAACATAATATTGTGAAAGTCCAGTCCATAGTGGATCTAACATAATAGAAAGATTCCAGTCCATAATGGATCCAACATAATATTGTGAAAGTCCAGTCCATAGTGGATCTAACATAATAGTGAGAGTCCAGTCCATAGTGGATCCAACATAATTTTGAGAGTCCAGTCCATGGTGGATCTAACATAATAGTGACAGTCCAGTCCATAGTGGATCTAACATTAAATTGTGAAAGTCCAGTCCATAGTGGATCTAACATAATAGTGAGAGTCCAGTCCATAGTGGATCTAACATAATAGTGAAAGTCCAGTCCATAGTGGATCTAACATAATAGTGAGAGTCCAGTCCATAGTGGATCCAACATAATTTTGAGAGTCCAGTCCATGGTGGATCTAACATAATAGTGACAGTCCAGTCCATAGTGGATCTAACATTAAATTGTGAAAGTCCAGTCCATAGTGGATCTAACATAATTTTGAGAGTCCAGTCCATGGTGGATCTAACATAAAAGTAAGAATGCAGTCCATGGTGGATCTAATATAATAGTGTGAGAGTCCAGTCCACAGTGGATCTAACATAATAAAGTGAGAGTCCAGTCCATAGTGGATCCAACATAATATTGTGAAAGTCCAGTCCATAGTGGATCTAACATAATAGTGAGAGTCCAGTCCATAGTGGATCCAACATAATTTTGAGAGTCCAGTCCATGGTGGATCTAACATAATAGTGACAGTCCAGTCCATAGTGGATCTAACATTAAATTGTGAAAGTCCAGTCCATAGTGGATCTAACATAATAGTGAGAGTCCAGTCCATAGTGGATCTAACATAATAGTGAAAGTCCAGTCCATAGTGGATTTAACATAATAGTGAGAGTCCAGTCCATAGTGGATCCAACATAATTTTGAGAGTCCAGTCCATGGTGGATCTAACATAATAGTGACAGTCCAGTCCATAGTGGATCTAACATTAAATTGTGAAAGTCCAGTCCATAGTGGATCTAACATAATTTTGAGAGTCCAGTCCATGGTGGATCTAACATAAAAGTAAGAATGCAGTCCATGGTGGATCTAACATAATAGTGTGAGAGTCCAGTCCATAGTAGATCTCGCATAATAGTGTGAGAGTCCAGTCCACAGTGGATCTAACATAATAGTGGGAGAGTCCAGTCCATAGTGGATCTAACATAATAAAGTGAGAGTCCAGTCCATAGTGGATCTAACATAATTTTGAGAGTCCAGTCCATAGTGGATCTAACATCCACAAGGGAGAGGGGGGCAGAGGAGGAAAGAAAAGAAAAACGGCAGATCTAAAAAGGGGGTCCATTTAAAGGCTCGAGTATACAAAAGAGTTTTAAAATGGGACTTAAATGCTTCCACTGAGGTAGCATCTCTAACTGTTACCAGGAGGGCGTTCCAGAGTACTGGAGCCCGAATAGAAAACGTTCTATAGAATCACCAATAAGCCTAAGTTCTTGGAACGTAATGAAGGTCTTGTTATAGGCGCTGACAGCTCCATTAGCCAGAGTCGGGCGGTAGCTCCCTTGGGGCGGGGGCTGGCACCGGAGCAGAAAAAGCCCTCTCGGGATGCCGCCGGGCTCAAAGCCCCCTCGTGCCCTTTTTAGTCTGCATGTGTGAGGTCAAGTCCAGGGACTTAACCGGGAATATGATTGTTTCTCCATTCTCTGGGTCTGCGGACCCGTGCAGAAGCGGGCCGGGGGCTCTGAGTATTTACGCTCCCGCCCCGGTGGCGCCGATATGCACCTCATTACTTCCCCCAAAGGGCCCGGGCTTAGTGCGGCGTGATCGACAGCCGCCCGGGCCGCCCTGGTTGTCACAGGCTCCTGGGCTTGACGCAAAGCCCACCCTTGAGCACTTGTTGCTTAAGTCTAATCCCGCGGTAGACGCCGGCCACGCCGCGCCGCTCCCCCGTCGTCACGCCTCATGATTTCCCTCTCATTGGATGTTTAAACGAAATCCCCGACTTAGTTGAATGGCGGACCCATTGTTGGCGCCTAACTCCGTGGTGAAAGTGAAAGAAATGTGACTTGGGTTATCTGTCGGGTAAATACCAGCCTTTTAAAGGCCTACTGAAATGAGATGTTCTTATTTAAACGGGGATAGCAGGTCCATTCTATGTGTCATACTTGATCATTTCGCGATATCGCCATATTTTCGCTGAAAGGATTTAGTAGAGAACATCCACGATAAAGTTCGCAACTTTTGGTCGCTGATAAAAAAGCCTTGCCTGTACCGGAAGTAGCAGCCATAAGCGCGTGACATCACGGGTTGTGGGGCTCCTCACATCTGAACATTGCTTACAATCATGGCCACCAGCAGCGAGTGCGATTCGGACCGAGAAAGCGACGATTTCCCCATTAATTTGAGCGAGGATGAAAGATTCGTGGATGAGGAAAGTGAGAGTGATGGATTAGAAGAAGAAAAAAAAGACGAGGGCAGTGGGAGCGATTCAGATGTTATTAGACACATTTACTAGGATAATTCTGGAAAATCCCTGATCTGCTTATTATGTTACTAGTGTTTTAGTGAGATTATATGGTCGTACCTGAAAGTCGGAGGGGTGTGGTGACCGCCAGTGTCTCTGAGGGAAGCCACGTTTCTCGACGAGGCGAATCGAAGGCAGCCGTTGGGGCCAGGCTGAGCTTTTTTTCCCCCTTCTCCACAGTGGAAGCATCCCACGTCCTGGGGCGGCCGGTCAGAGGAGGCAAAATAGTCCGCAGCTGCCCCTTTGACAGGTGCACGAGGAATGACGCAAGTTCTCCGCTCATGTCTACGGTAAGAGCCGACTTATTACCACCATTTTCTCACCGAAACCTCCCGGTAGACACGTGGTAAGGAACCATGTTCGCTTGACCGCTCTGTTCCATAGTAAAGCTTCACCGTCATCTTTCGGGAATGTAAACAAGGAAACACCGGCTGTGTTTGTGTTGCTAAAGGCGGCCGCAATACACCGCTTCCCACCTACAGCGTTCTTCTTTGACGTCTCCATTATTATTTGTACAAATTGTAAAAGATTCAGCAACACAGATGTCCAGAATACTGTGTAATTATGCGATTAAAGCAGACGACTTATAGCTGGGAACGGTGCTGTAACAAAATGTCCTCTACAATGCGTGACATCACAGAAATTTAAAATTGCAATTTAGTAAACTAACCCGGCCGTATTGGCATGTGTTGCAATGTTAATATTTCCTCATTGATATATAAACAATCAGACTGCGTGGTCGGTAGTAGTGGGTTTCTGTAGGCCTTTAAGGATTTGCACCGGCGACGGTGGAGGGTGGTTGAAGTTAAACGGGCCAGCGGAATAGCTTAAAGACTGGATGGCAATTATTAAAATGGGTGCAGGTGTGATATCTATTCACTCTTTCTAATGATAATACCAGCACTAGTCCTTAAGTTAATTACTAAAAGAGTTGGCACAATGGTGTTTGCATGCAGAGCAGACTTTTTAATTGGTCGAGTAAAAGATCTGATAAGTTTGATTTCAAGAAGGAACATACCGTAATTTCCGGGCTTTGAAAAGTACCGGTTATTTAACCCTGGTTTAATGTTCATATTGTTGTTACTCAGCCAGCGTTTGTGGGTCTGATGTACTTGTTGCATTTTGTGGCTTTTAATGCCTCACAGTCAAACACTTTTATGTTAAAATACTGAACAGATGAAAACACTTAGACACACAGCAGGCCTAGACAGGAGGAGGACAGAGTGTAGGTACACAGAACATCAGAGGGTCAAATGTGCGAGAAAATGAGAGCAGACAGTGTTAACGAACAATCTTGCAACCTTGTGTGGGAACCGCAGGGGCAGAAAAACAAAAGAAGAATCCCTGTGGGATGCAAAAACTGACAGCAAAATTTTCCTTGCAACGTTCATATTGTTGTCACTCAGCCAGCGTTTGTGGGTCTGATGGACCCGTTGCATTTTGTGGCTTTTAATCCCTCACAATCAAACACTTTTATGTTAAAATACTGAACACACACACACACACAGCATGCCTAGACAGGGGGAGGACAGAGTGTAGGTACACAGAACATCAGGTGGTCAAATGTGCGAGAAAATGAGAGCAGACAGTGTTGACGACCAATGTTGCAACCGTCTGTGGGAACCGCAAGTGCAGAAACACAAAAGTAAAGTCCCTGTGGGATGTAGAAACTGTCAGAGAATTTTTTCTTGCAAAGTTCATATTGTTGTAACTCAGCCAGCGTTCACCATGGAAACAGTCATTTAACTCCACGTTCATGTTATTCTCCAACCTGTCCATTGGTGTTTTTGTTATGTGGTGAGACACGCACACAACTATAATTTGTGCCAATGTTTCTGCAACATAGATGCACATGTAGACAACAGCACCTATTTTAGTTTTTTCCAACCACCGGGAAAAACTGTAATGGTGGGCTGGAAGGATCCAGACGCAAAACATTGCATGTTGAAAGAAGCTGTTGGACCTGTTGCATTTTGTGGCTTTTTAATGCCTCACAATTAAACACTTTTTACTTAAAATACTGAACAGATGAACACACACACACACACACACACACACACACACACACACACACACACACACACACACACACACACATACACACACACAGCAGGCTTAGACAGGGGGAGGACAGAGTGTAGGTACACAGAAAATCAGAGGGTCAAATGTGCGAGAAAATGAGAGCAGACAGTGTTGACGACCAATGTTGCAACCTTGTGTGGGAACCTTAGGTGCAGAAACACAAAAGTAGAGTCCCCGTGTGATGCAGAAACTGGCAGTGAAATTTTCCTTGCAACGTTCATATTGTTGTTACTCAGCCAGCGTTTGTGGGTCTGATGGACCCTTTGCATTTTGTGGCTTTTAATGCCTCACAATCAAACACTTTTATGTTAAAATACTGAACAGATGAACACACACACACACACACACACACACACACACACACACACACACACACACAGCAGGCCGAGACAGGGGGAGGACAGAGTGGAGGTACACAGAACATCAGATGGTCAAATGTGCGAGAAATTGAGAGCAGACAGTGTTGACGACCAATGTTGCAACCTTGTGTGGGAACCTTAGGTGCAGAAACACAAAAGTAGAGTCCTTGTGGGATGCAGAAACTGGCAGAAAATTTTTCCTTGCAACGTTCATATTGTTGTTACTCAGCCAGCGTTTGTGGGTCTGATGGACCCGTTGCATTTTGTGGCTTTTAATGCCTCACAATCAAACACTTTTATGTTAAAATACTGAACAGATGAAAACACACACACACACACAGCAGGCCGAGACAGGGGAGGACAGAGTCTAGGTACACAGAACATCAGAGGGTCAAATGTGCGAGAAAATGAGAGCAGACAGTGTTAACGAACAATCTTGCAACCTTGTGTGGGAACCGCAGGTGCAGAAACACAAAATAAGAAATCCCTGTGGGATGCAGAAACTGACAGCGAAATTTTCTTTGCAACGTTCATATTGTTGTTACTCAGCCAGCGTTTGTGGGTCTGATGGACCCGTTGCATTTTGTGGCTTTTAATCCCTCAAAATCCAACACTTTTATGTTAAAATACTGAACACACACACACACAAGCACACACACAGCAGGCCTAGACAGGGGGAGGACAGAGTCTAGGTACACAGAACATCAGAGGGTCAAATGTGCGAGAAAATGAGAGCAGACAGTGTTAACGAACAATTTTGCAACCTTTTGGGAACCGCAAGTGCAGAAACACAAAAGTAAAGTCCCTGTGGGATGTAGAAACTGTCAGAGAATTTTTTCTTGCAAAGTTCATATTGTTGTAACTCAGCCAGCGTTCACCATGGAAACAGTCATTTAACTCCACGTTCATGTTATTCTCCAACCTGTCCATTGGTGTTTTTGTTATGTGGTGAGACACGCACACAACTATAATTTGTGCCAATGTTTCTGCAACATAGATGCACATGTAGACAACAGCACCTATTTTTGTTTTTTCCAACCACCGGGAAAAACTGTAATGGTGGGCTGGAAGGATCCAAACGCAAGACTGCATGTTGAAAGAAGCTGTTGGACCTGTTGCATTTTGTGGCTTTTTAATGCCTCACAATTAAACACTTTTATCTTAAAATACTGAACAGATGAACACACACACACACACACACACACACACACACACACACACACACACACACACACACACACACACACACACACACACACACACACACGCACACACACACACACACAGCAGGCCTAGACAGGGGGAGGACAGAGTGTAGGTACACAGAACATCAGATGTGCGAGAAAATGAGAGCAGACAATGTTGACGACCAATGTTGCAACCTTGTGTGGTAACCGCAGGTGCAGAAACATAAAAGTAGAGTCCTCCTGGGATGCAGAAACTGGCAGAAAAATTTTCCTTGCAACGTTCATATTGTTGTTACTCAGCCAGCGTTTGTGGGTCTGATGGACCCGTTGCATTTTGTGGCTTTTAATGCCTCACAATCAAACACTTTAATGTTAAAATACTGAACAGATGAAAACACACACACACACAGCAGGCCGAGACAGGGGAGGACAGAGTGTAGGTACACAGAAAATCAGATGGTCATATGTGCGAGAAATTGAGAGCAGACAGTGTTGACGACCAATGTTGCAACCTTGTGTGGGAACCACAGGTGCAGAAACACAAAAGTAAAGTCCATGTGGGATGCAGAAATTGGCATAGAAATTTTCCTGGCAACGTTCATATTGTTGTTACTTAGCCAGCGTTCGTGGGTCTGATGGACACACACAGCAGGCTTAGACAGGCGGAGGACAGAGTGTAGGTACACAGAACATCAGAGGGTCAAATGTGCGAGAAAATGAGAGCAGACAGTGTTTACGACCAATGTTGCAACCTTGTGTGGGAACCTTGTGTTGCAGAAACACAAAAGTAGAGTCCCCATGGGATGCAGAAACTGGCAGTATAATATTCCTTGCAACGTTCATATTGTTGTTACTCAGCCAGCGTTTGCGGGTCTGATGGACCAGTTGCATTTTGTGGCTTTCAATGCCTCACAATCAAGCATTTTTATGTTGAAATACTGAACGGGATTTTGTTGGGATAAGCTAAACATGTTAACATGATACTGAACAGATGTTTATTGGGATAAGGTAAACATGTGTGTGTGTGTGGTACACAGAACATCAAATTTCACCACACCTAGTGTGTGTGTGTGACAATCATCGGTTCTTTAACTTTAATTATGGCTGTTAGCGAAGAAAAATCCAACAAATAGCTGCACCGTTTTATAAGCCGCAGGGTTCAAAGCGTAGGGAAAATGTATATACTTATACCACTGCTGTGTTATGCTTTGCTCTCCGTGAGGAAAACAAAGAAAACATTATGGTGTAAATAATCATGAAAACATAAGGGGATCAAAAAACCCATATTCTTGTATTTATTAAACTATTTTAAATATTTCTTTGGGATCCCGCAACAGTTTGCCCCTCTCCGATATTGTGTCTCGAAGAAGAAGCGCCCTCAAACACAAACATTCTAATCTAGATTGTTTTCCCTGGCTGGAAGGACGTTGCAAGGTCGTCGCTTTAAGACCCCCCCCACCCCCGCCCCCGCCCCTTTTCGGAGGACACTGCAGCAAATTCCTTTCCCATATCTCACGGACACACTTGTTGGTTGTTGACTTTTGTTGGACTGACTGGCTGTGTTATCGCAATAACACCGAGGTCGAGGAGCAAAGTGACTCTTCGGGCTTACCCACACTTACCCCACCCCCAACATCCCGCCGTTTTGTCTAGATATATATGTATATATGTATGTATATATGTATATATAATAAGCAGATATGTGCTTTTTTTCCAGGTCTCAAACTGGGCCCCTCTACTCATAGTAGTTTAGTCTGGAACTTGCTTTTTATTATTTCTTACTTATGTCCTCCCTTTGTTGGAGACCCATCGGTGTTCCCGTTCTGCTAATGTCTGGTCTTAGACCGGTTTGTACTGGAAATGTAATTTTACTGTACATTTTAAGCACTTTTACCTCAACTTAGGGGCGTGTTTGTTTCCGTCACGGAGCGACGAACCACATTCACCACGGAAACAGTCATTTGCCTCCACATTCATGTTATTGTTCTCCAACCAATATCGAAAAGTATCACCATAATTTTAGTACCGGTACCAAAATATTGGTATCGGGACCACACTAGTGTGCAGTATACCAGGTTTCATAATATCGGACTTTTTGTACAATACTTAGACTCAGACAATCTTTATTTAACCACAAGGGAAATTTTTCCACATATTGGCACGGTTACAAAGGATGGAAAGGGTAAGGATGGAAAGGACAATGCCGGTATAAAGTAGACTGACACAATACACGGCGTGGTGTTACGTTAAAGGCCTACTGAAACCCACTACTACCGACCACGCAGTCTGATAGTTTATATATCAATGATGAAATATTAACATTGCAACACATGCCAATACGGCCTTTTTAGTTTACTAAATTGTAATTTAAAATTTTGCGCGAAATGTCCTGTTGAAAACGTCGCGGTATGATGACGCGTGCGCGTGAAGTCTCGGGTTGTATCGGACATTTTTTTTCCAGTCCGATCCAAGCTATAAGTCGTCTGCTTTAATCGCATAATTACACAGTATTCTGGACATCTGTGTTGCTGAATCTTTTGCAATTTGTTCAATTAATAATGGAGACGTCAAAGAAGAAAGATGTAGATGGGAAGCGGTGTATTGCGGCTGCCTTTAGCAACACAAACCCAGCCGGTGTTTCCTCGTTTACATTCCCTGAAGGTGAAGCTTTACAATGGAACAGAGCGGTCAAGCGAACATGGTTCCCGACCACATGTCAACCGGCAGGTTTCGGTAAGAACATTATGGTAATAAGTCGGCTCTTACTGTAGACATGAGCGGAGCTTGCGTCCTCCTGCAGCTGCGGACTCTCTTGCCTCTTCCCACCGGAGACACTGGCGGTCACCACACCCGTGGCCACACCCCTCCGACTTTCAGGTACCATAATATCCCACTAAAATACTAGTAACACAATTAGCAGATAAGGGATTATCCTAGTAAATGTGTCTAATAACATCTGAATCGCTCCCACTGCCCTCGCCTTTTTTTTGTTTTTCCTAGCCCTTCACTGTCACTTTCCTCATCCACGAATCTTTCATCTTCACTCAAATTAATGGGGAAATTGTCGCTTTTTCGGTCCGAATCGCTCTCGCTGCTGGTGGCCATGATTGTAAACAATGTTCAGATGTGAGGAGCTCCACAACCCGTGACGTCACGCGCACATCGTCTGCTACTTCCGGTACAGGCAAGGCTTTTTTTTATTAGCGACCAAAAGTTGCGAACTTTATCGTGGATGTTCTCTACTAAATCCTTTCAGCAAAAATATGGCAATATCGCGAAATGATCAAGTATGACACATAGAATGGACCTGCTATCCCCGTTTAAATAAGAACATCTCACTGCAGTAGGCCTTTAATTGCATAACTTGATCATTCTAAGAGCCTTTAATGATGATATCCATGTAGTCAGTCATGTATCAGTTACGATCCTCCCGTCATTGTTTCATTGGTATCTCACCTGTGCGCGTTTCAGCGTTCAGACCCAAGGGGGAATGACATTTTTTCATGTTTTTTTTTTTTTTTCTGGATGGCGTTGTAGAAACAAAAGGACGTGCACTATTGCACCCAAAAGGCCGCGTTATCATAAAACAGCATTTTGAGCCTTTTGTGGTGTTGCGGGCTCGACCGATGCTAAAACACATCTTATCGGCTGCTTTTTGCACGCTTGGAAGCAATTAAGCGCTTCATTATCCAGATTAAGCGCGCTAATTGCCTCACGTTTGCTAATTGATTACAAGATACGCCATAGGGCCGGCGCCGGGCTGGGCTCCTTCGAAGGGCCTTTTTTTTTTTTTTTTTTTTTTAGCCGAGCGCCGTTTGCGAGGAGATTAATGACGGCGCCGAGCGTGTCGCTCCGCACTCAACTTGGCACGTTGTTTTTATTTTTTTTAATTTTTGAGGCACAATGGGGGAAAGGCCGGAACCAGCTCTCTAATTAAAACGAATGTGTGACAGTCAGAAAGACTAACAATTACAAACGGCAATCTGATGGCAGTCAACAGGGGACTCGCCATTAATTGGCAAAATGAGGCTCATCAATCACCCAGAGGGGGGTGTGCTGCACAGGCCGGGTCTTGTCAGAGTCGCCCAGTGTGGCGTGGGTGGGGGGGCGGCTGGGGCGTGATGCGCATCCCAGGGACGGAGTCATGCAGAGAGGGAACATTCTCCTTCTCTCCCCGACTCTTTTTCTCACCGCATGAGGCCTTCAGTGCCCGTGATTTTTGACACTTTGTTTTTCCCCGTTCCCCTGTCGCCGTTTCCAGACGGCGGATTGGCCGCCGTTGCGTGCCAGTCAGGGGCTGGGACAGGATTGTCAAAACACATCGGGGAGGATGTTCTCTGCTGGTGACATTGGCCGAGAGGCTTGCGACGCCATGCATACTTTGTTGATGATGTTGTATTTAAAATTAAGTGAAAATACCAAACACTGACATCCATTTTCGGCGTTTATTATGTGGTTTCAAGGGCTGGGCGATGTAGATGTAAAAGTATATCTCGATATATTTTTACTTCAACTCGATAAGTAGCACATAATTACGCAACATAAAAAAATTGAAATACCAAGAATGTATGAATAAAATATAATCATATATATTTTTTGGTGGGGGAGTGGCCTGCGGACATGCAGCGACAGGTGCGTAGATGGCCCAGCTGGGCCTGTTTGTCTAAACACCTGTCGCTGATCTGGCAACAGGTCCTGGCACACCACTCCCTGCCCCCCACACAATATTATTTAAAATAAATAACATCGCTGTGAAAAGCCTTCCCGGTAAGGTTTATTCAGGTGTACTGGAGAGGAGGCTTCGCCGGATAGTCGAACCTCGGATTCAGGAGGAACAGTGTGGTTTTCGTCCTGGTCGTGGAACTGTGGACCAGCTCTATACTCTCGGCAGGGTTTTTGAGGGTTCATGGGAGTTTGCCCAACCAGTCTACATGTGCTTTGTGGACTTGGAGAAGGCATTCGACCGTGTCCCTCAGGAAGTCCTGTGGGGAGTGCTCAGAGAGTATGGGGTACCGGACTGTCTTATTGTGGCGGTCCGCTCCCTGTATGATCAGTGCCAGAGCTTGGTCCGCATTGCCGGCAGTAAGTCGGACACGTTTCCAGTGAGGGTTGGACTCCGCCAAGGCTGTCCTTTGTCACCGGTTCTGTTCATAACTTTTATGGACAGAATTTCTAGGCGCAGCCAAGGCGTTGAGGGGATCCGGTTTGGTGGTCGTAGGATTAGGTCTCTGCTTTTTGCAGATGATGTGGTCCTGATGGCTTCATCTGGCCGGGATCTTCAGCTCTCACTGGATCGGTTCGCAGCCGAGTGTGAAGCGACCGGAATGAGAATCAGCACCTCCAAGTCCGAGTCCATTGTTCTCCCCCGGAAAAGGGTGGAGTGCCATCTCCGGGTTGGGGAGGAGACCCTGCCCCAAGTGGAGGAGTTCAAGTACCTAGGAGTCTTGTTCACGAGTGAGGGAAGAGTGGATCGTGAGATCGACAGGCGGATCGGTGCGGCGTCTTCAGTAATGCGGACGTTGTATCGATCCGTTGTGGTGAAGAAGGAGCTGAGCCGGAAGGCAAAGCTCTCAATTTACCGCTCGATCTACTTTCCCATCCTCACCTATGGTCATGAGCTTTGGGTCATGACCGAAAGGATAAGATCACGGGTACAAGCGGCCGAAATGAGTTTCCTCCGCCGGGTGGCGGGGCTCTCCCTTAGAGATAGGGTGAGAAGCTCTGCCATCCGGGAGGAACTCAAAGTAAAGCCGCTGCTGCTCCACATGGAGAGGAGCCAGATGAGGTGGTTCGGGCATCTGGTCAGGATGCCACCCGAACGCCTCCCTAGGGAGGTGTTTAGGGCACGTCCAGCTGGTAGGAGGCCACGGGGAAGACCCAGGACACGTTGGGAAGACTATGTCTCCCGGCTGGCCTGGGAACGCCTCGGGATCCCCCGGGAAGAGCTAGACGAAGTGGCTGGAGATAGGGAAGTCTGGGCTCCCCTGCTTGGGCTGCTGCCCCCGCGACCCGACCTCGGATAGGCGGAAGATGATGGATGGATGGCTGGATGGATGAACATCGCTGTGAAAATAATACAAAAAGTTTCGAACTCAGACAAAAAATACATTTGCAGGAAGGCACTTTTTAATTCCCAGTCGACGATGTAACGGTTATAGTTTAAGAGGATACAACAATGCAAAACACAGCCCAAAAAAAAAAGGACAGCTAGAAGAGGTAAAGACGGCATAAACAATAACACAGCAAAAAGCTGAAACAGTACTAAGTTGATAGGACGGTACCTCATTTAAGAGGGGACTGGTGGAAAAAAGTCCGAACACAGCAATGAAAGAATGCACTGATTCGGGGACAGACAAAAGAGAGAAAGAAGAACGGAGCAATAAGAAGACAACAACATTAACAACACTGACTAGTAGTACTTCATTGAAGAGGGGACGGAGGAAGACAGAAAGAACAGAGCAATAAGAAAATACAACACTGATGAGGGGACAGAAAGGAGAACAGATCAATAATAAAACAACAACATTAACAACACCGAGAAGTAGTACTTACTTGAAGAGGGGACAGAGCAATAAGAACATACAACATTAACAACACTGAGTAGTAGTAAAACCCACCGTTTAATATGTTTATGCTTCACTGATGAGACTATTTGACCGGCGCCGCTTTGTCCTACTAATTTCAGCGGCCCTTGAACTCACCGTTGTGTTTACATGTACGACTCTCTCCGAGGCTGCCACAGAAAGACCCGTTTCATGCCGCTCCTTCTTCAATCAATCCATGCTTATTTATTTAGCCCTAAATCGCGAGTGTCTCAAAGGGCTGCACAAGCCACGACGACATCCTCGGTTCAGATCGAATCATGGCAAGGAAAAACTCAACCCAGTGGGACAATGAGGAACCTTGGAGAGGACCGCAGATGTGGGGACCCCTAGGGCGACCGGTGCAATGGACGTCGAGTGGATCTAGCATAATAGTGGGAGAGTCATGTCCATAGTGGATCTAACATAATAGTGAGAGTCCAGTCCATAGTGGATCTAGCATAATAATGTGAGGGTCCAGTCCATAGTGGATCTAACATAATAGTGAAAGTCCAGTCCATAGTGGATCTAGCATAATAATGTGAGAGTCCAGTCCATAGGGGATCTAACATAATATTGTGAGAGTCCATTCCATAGTGGATCTAACATAATATTGTGAGAGTCCAGTCCATAGTGGATCTAACATAATAGTGAGAGTCCAGTCCATAGGGGAGCTAACACTATAGTGATAGTCCAGTCCATAGTAGATCTAACAGAATATTGTGAGAGTCCAGTCCATAGTGGATCTAACATAATAGTGAGAGTCCAGTCCATAGTGGATCTAGCATAATAATGTGAGAGTCCAGTCCATAGTGGATCTAACATAATAGTGAAAGTCCAGTCCATAGTGGGTCTAACCTAATAGTGAGAGTCCAGTCCATAGTGGATCTAACATAATATGGTGAGAGTCCAGTCCATAGTGGATCTAACATAATATTGTGAGAGTCCAGTCCATAGTGGATCTAACATAATAACATAATAGTGAGAGTCCAGTCCATAGTGGATCTAACATAATATTTTGAGAGTCTAGTCCATAGTGGATCTAACATAATAGTGAGAGTCCAGTCCATAGTGGGTCTAACCTAATAGTGAGAGTCCAGTCCATAGTGGATCTAACATAATATTGTGAGAGTCCAGTCCATAGTGGATCTAACATAATAGTGAGAGTCCAGTCCATAGGGGAGCTAACACTATAGTGATAGTCCAGTCCATAGTAGATCTAACAGAATATTGTGAGAGTCTAGTCCATAGTGGATCGAACATAATAGTGTGACAGTCCAGTCCAAAGTGGATCTAACATAATAGTGTGAGAGTCCAGTCCATAGTGGATCTAACATAATAGTGAAAGTCCAGTCCATAGTGGGTCTAACCTAATAGTGAGAGTCTAGTCCATAGTGGATCTAACATAATATTGTGAGAGTCCAGTCCATAGTGGATCCAACATAATAACATAATAGTGAGAGTCCAGTCCATAGTGGATCTAACATAATATTGTGACAGTCTAGTCCATAGTGGATCTAACATAATAGTGAGAGTCCAGTCCATAGTGGGTCCAACCTAATAGTGAGAGTCCAGTCCATAGTGGATCTAACATAATATTGTGAGAGTCCAGTCCATAGTGGATCTAACATAATAGTGAGAGTCCAGTCCATAGGGGAGCTAACACTATAGTGATAGTCCAGTCCATAGTAGATCTAACAGAATATTGTGAGAGTCCAGTCCATAGTGGATCGAACATAATAGTGTGACAGTCCAGTCCAAAGTGGATCTAACATAATAGTGTGAGAGTCCAGTCCATAGTGGATCTAATATAGTAGTGTGAGTCCAGTCCATAGTGGATCTAACATAATTGTGAGAGTCCAGTCCATAGTGGATCCAACATAATAGTGTGAGAGTCCATTCCATAGTGGATCTAACATAAGAATGAAAGTCCAGTCCATAGTGGATCCAACCTAATAGTGAGAGTCCAGTCCATAGTGGGGCCAGCAGGAGACCATTCCGAGCGAACTTTGGACAGCCTCCCCCCATTAACACAATAAGCAGATAAGGGATTTTCCAGAATTATCCTGGAGCCATCGCCTTTTCTTTCTTTTTTTTTTTTTTTTTAAGTGCTTCACTCTAACTTTCCTCATCCACAAATCTTTCATCCTCGCTCAAATTAATGGGGAACTTGTCTCTTTTTCGATCCGAATCGCACTTGCCGCTGGTGGCCATGATTGTAAACAATGTTCAGATGTGAGGAGCTCCACAACCCGTGACGTCACGCGCACATCGTCTGCTACTTCCGGTACAGGCAAGGCTTTTTTATTAGCGACCAAAAGTTGCGACCTTTATTGTCGATGTTCTCTACTAAATCATTTCAGCTAAAAATATGGCAATATCGCGAAATGATCAAGTATGACACATAGAATGGACCTGCTAACCCCGTTTTAAATAAGAAAATCTCATTTCAGTAGGCCTTTATATTTTTGAGGCTCCAGACCGATTACTTTTTTTGTATTTATGGTCCAATATGGCTCTTTCCGCATTTTGGGTTGCCAGACCCCTAGTTTTAGATGGATAACATGAGACAATATTGGTGGCGCTCTCTAAGGGGACCAAAGTGCGATACAAGAGTCTACCCTGAACCGGCAGCCCACCTTGAATTGACTTTCTGTGATGAAGATTTATGTTTGATCCCCGAGCTTTCTTTTTTTTCCCGTCTTGATGCCTTGTAGAATCCCAGCCTGTAAGAACACTGTTTGAAAGTGTGGACACCATATATCTTTTTCCACTTTTTTTTTTTCTTTTCACTTTCCCGTGCCGTGACTTTCAAGAAGGCCAGGAGTCATGTCTGTTTGAACTTATTCTCTGGCTACCATTCATGTGTTGTTGTTGTTTTTTTTTTTGAGGCTCCACTGTGGCTTATTTTGCAGGTCTTTAAATAATAATAGATACAAGCACAGATGCAATGTTCACTTTGCAGGGTTTGATGCAAAGTTTGGATTCTCTTCTTAAATACGATATTTTGTTTATGTACTTGTTCATATTACCCCCCAAAAAATGTCACTTTGATGCGTCGAATGCACGTCAAGCATTATTTTTGAGACCAAACTAAACACTAATGTACAAACCCCGTTTCCATATGAGTTGGGAAATTGTGTTAGATGTAAATATAAACAGAATACAATTATTTGCAAATCCTTTTCAACTCATATTTAGTTGAATATGCTACAAAGACACGATATTTGATGTTCAAACTCATAAACTTTATTTTTTTTTTGCAAATAATAATTAACTTAGAATTTCATGGCTGCAAGACGTACCAAAGTAGTTGGGAAAGGGCAAGTTCACCACTGTGTTACATCACTTTTTCTTTTAACAACACTCAATAAACATTTGGGAACTGAGGAAAATAATTGTTAAAACTTTGAAAGTGGAATTCTTTCCCATTCTTGTTTTATGTAGAGCTTCAGTCGTTCAACAGTCCGGGGTCTCCGCTGTCAGATTTTACGCTTCATAGTGCGGCACACATTTTTGATGGAAGACAGGTCTGGACTGCAGGCGGGCCAGGAAAGTAGCCGCACTCTTTTTTACAAAGCCACGCTGTTGTAAAACGTGCCGAATGTGGTTTGGCATTGTCTTGCTGAAATAAGCAGGGGCGTCCATGAAAATGATGGCGCTTAGATGGCAGCATATGTTGTTCCAAAACCTGAATGTACCTTTCAGCATTAATGGTGCCTATAGAAATGGGTAAGTTACCCATGCCTTCGGCACTAATGCACCCCCATACCATCACAGATGCTGGCTTTTGAACTTTGCGTCGATAACAGTCTGGATGGTTCGCTTCCCCTTTGGTCCGGATGACACGATGTCGAATATTTCCAAAAACAATTTAAAATGTGGTCTCGTCAGACCACAGAACACTTTTTCACTATGCATCAGTCCATCTTAGATGATCTCGGGCCCAGAGAAGCCGGCGGCGTTTCTGGATGTTGTTGATAAATGGCTTTCGCTTTGCATAGTAGAGCTTTAACTTGCACTTAGAGATGTAGCGACCAACTGTATTTAGTGACAGTGTTTTTCTGAAGTGGTCCTGAGCACATGTGGTGATATCCTTTCGAGATTGATGTCGGTTTTTGATACAGTGCCGTCTGAGGGATGGAAGGTCACGGTCATTCAATGTTGGTTTCCGGCCATGCCGCTTACGTGGAGTGATTTCTCCAGATTCTCAGCTTAGCATTGACCTAAGCATTGGACGTTTACGGTCCTGTTTCCTCGTTCTAGTCAGGACTCGAGCAGCAGCGTTCTGGAGGCACTGCAGCTGATTTACAGCCTGTTTGGCGAGCCCAGTGAGAAGGCCATTACTGTAGTCTAAGGCCCCGTTTACTAACCGTTTGGGCTATAGAGCCCACGGGTATTTAAGTCGCACCCACCAAATTTTAAAAAAAGAATAAATATTGTGACATATATTAGCCGCACCGGAATATAACCTACATATATAAACCGGTACGAAATATTTTGCAATTGTTTATTTATGTATCTTAATTGCTAACGGTGTCTATAATACGGCAGTAAAACGGCTGATCAAACAAAACAGAAGTCATCGTCATGCAGACGTGGACCCCGACTTAAACAATTTGAAAAATGTATTCGGGTGTTACCATTTAGTGGTCAATTGTACGGAATATGTACTGTACTGTGCAATCTACTAATAAAAGTTTCAATCAATCAGAAGCGGTGACGTTTACGAAACTTAAAACAACACAAAAATAATGCCATTGTAAGTTAATACAACACAGACACTTGTTAATGTGTTAGCTTATTTGCTAATGCTAGCGACGCTAGCTTCCATACATTACCGTAGCGCTTAGAAAAATGCATGAAAACACTGCTGCAGACATCACACATGCGACGGTTTAGTCAGTAAGAATTGTTTTAGTTATATTGTAAAACTTACAAACGTTGCTTGGAGTGATGAATGAAGAATATTCTTGAGCAGTCACGCTATGGACGGACATATTTCCGGTTCAAGGCACGAAACAGTATGTGCGTTTTCAACCTAATTCCAAAAGATGGCGCTTTAGCACAAAAAAAAATAACAAACCTTTTCAAGTGTATCTGTTGGTGTTCTGCGAAAGCCATTTGTTGAATATAAAAAAATATGACCGTAAGCGAAGAGAAATCCATAAATAGGCGCACTGTTTTGTAAGTTCAAAGCTTTGGAAAAAAGTTGCAACTTACAGTCTGAAAAGACATTATTTTGGCCTTACATTGACCAAAACGGTGTACAAAAATGTCGTATTTAACGTATTTAATGACTTTGAATATGCCACTATGTGTGAATATGATGCAATATTATTTTGGTCCACCTTTTGCAGCTATTACAGCTTTCACTCTTCTGGGAAGGCTGTCCACAAGGTTGTGGAGTGTGTTTTTAGGAATTTTCAATAGCGTTTTGGTGAGGTCACACACTGATGATGTTGGTTGAGAAGGCCTGGCTCTCGGTCGCCATTCTAATTCATCCCAAATGCATTCAGTTGAGTTCAGGTCAGGACTCTGTGCAGGCCAGTCAAGTTCATTCACACCAGACTCTGTCATTCATGTCTTTATGGATGCACTGGTGCACAGTCATGTTGGAAGAGGACAGGGGCCCGCTCAAAACTGTTCCCACAAGGTGTTCAAACGGTAAAGAGTTATTTTGTGTGTGTGTCTAAATACACTAAATGGCCAAAAGTATTTGGCCACCTACCTTGACCCTTGACTCACATATGAACTTGAAGTGCCACCCCGTTCTTAACTCATAGGGTTCAAATTGATGTCGGTCCATCTTTTGCAGCTATTACAGCTTCAACTCTTCTGGGAAGGCTGTCCACAAGGTTGCAGAGTGTGTTTATAGGAATTTTCCTCCATTCCTCCAAAAGAGCATTGGTGATGTTGGTCGAGAAGGCCTGGCTCTCAGTCTCCGTTCTAATTCATCCCAAATGCATTCAGTTGAGTTCAGGTCAGGACTCTGTGCAGGCCAGTCAAGTTCATTCACACCAGACTCTGTCATTCATGTCTTTATGGATGCACTGGTGCACAGTCATGTTGGAAGAGGACAGGGGCCCGCTCAAAACTGTTCCCACAAGGTGTTCAAACACTAATGAGTTTATTTTGTGTGTGTGTCTAAATACACTAAATGGCCAAAAGTATTTAGCCACCTACCTTGACTCATATATGAACTTGAAGTGCCACCCCATTCTTAACCCATAGGGTTCAAATTGATGTCGGTCCATCTTTTGCAGCTATTACAGCTTCAACTCTTCAGGGAAGGCTGTCCACAAGGTTGCAGAGTGTGTTTATAGGAATTTTCCTCCATTCCTCCAAAAGAGCATTGGTGATGTTGGTGGTGAAGGCCTGGCTCTCAGTCTCCGTTCTTATTCATCCTAAAGGTGTTCTATCGGGTACAGGTCAGGACTCTGTGCAGGCCAGTCAAGGTCATACACACCAGACTCTGTCATTCATGTCTTTATGGATACACTAGTGCACAGTCATGTTGGAAGAGGACGGGGGCCCGCTCAAAACTGTTCCCACAAGGTGTTCAAACAGTTAAGAGCTTATTTTGTGCGTGTGTCTATATACACTATATTTCCAAAAGTATTTAGCCACATATTTTGACTCATATATGAACTTGAAGTGCCATCCAATTCCTAACCCATAAGGTTCAAATTGATGTCGGTCCACCTTTTGCAACTATTACAGCTTCAACTCTTCTGGGGAGGCTGTCCACAAGGTTGCGGAGTGTGTTTATAGGAATTTTCTCACCATTCTTCCAAAAGAGCATTGTTGATGTTGGTCGGGAAGGCCTGGCTCTCAGTCTCCGTTCTAATTCATCCCAAAGGTGTTCTATCTGGTTCAGGTCAGGACTCTGTGCAGGCCAGTCAAGTTCTTCCACACCAGACTCTGTCATCCATGTCTTTAACTCTTCTGGGAAGGCTGTCCACAAGGTTGTGCAGTGTGTTTATAGGAATTTTCCACCATTCTTCCAAAAGAGAATTGGTGAGGTCACACACTAATGTTGGTCGAGAAGGCCTGGCTCTGTTTTAATTCATCCCAAAGGTGTTCTATCGAGTTCAGGTCAGGACTCTGTGCAGGCCAGTCAAGTTATTCCACACCAGACTCTGTCATTTATGTCTTTTGGACCTTTCTTTGCTTTCAAAGAACCTTTCACTGGAACTAAGGGGCTAAGCCCAAATCCTGACAAACCACCCCACACCATAATTCCAAAAGAGCATTGGTGAGGTCACACACTGATGTTGGTCGAGAAGGCTTGGCTCTCGGTCTCCGTTCTAATTCATCCCAGATGCGTTCTATCGAGTTCAGGTCAGGACTCTGTGCAGGCCAGTCAAGTTCATCCACAACAGACTCCATCATCCATGTCTTTAAGGATGCACTGTTGTACAGTCATGCTGGGGGCCCGCTCCAAACTTTTCCCACAAGGTTGAGAGCATGGATTTGTCCAAAATGTTTTGGTATCCTGAACCATTCAGTTTGTTTTTGTTTCTGGTGGTTTCTGGTGCCCCAGGCTTTGTTTGATCCACAAGACATAATGCGACAATATGAAATATATTTCTGTTTGCATGTTCTTCATTGCCTTCCCACCAGTTTGTGTCAGCATAATCTTTTTTTTTTTATGAGGTAACCTGACACTATTACTATTTTTTGTAAAAATTATAACAATCAATACAACGTTTCCTTCAATCATAACCAGCAAAAACAGCATTTTTTTGACAACAGCTATTTTTGTGATCATAAGTATTTGTAGGATTTGTTGTTTCTCGGCGCTTAACCTTTAAATGTAGTCCGTAAAGTAACGTTGTTGCTTTGCCGGAACACATACTATACCTTTATTATTCCCCCCTTTTTTTTCCAGTTCCCTTGTCTAAACTAACATTACTTTAACAAGAAGCGGGCGAGCCGTAAATCTCATGCATCCAATAATAACCCCGCTAATTACAAGAGGAAATCAAGGTGTGACCCTATTGTGTCCTATTCGGGTCCATGTGTCACAAAGACATAATAGGTTGAACCATTTCAGTCGGAAACACGCATTTTTGGTGCACCCTCTGCCTTTTTTTTTTCTTGATGAAGTTCTAGCAGAGTAGACATGTTCCAGCTCTGTCCTGCGAATGTGACTGCAACAAACAAATGTTGCGTCCTCGTGGCTAATGTCCCTCCACAGTGTGAAGCATTTTCTAAGTCATTAACCCCCTCACCTCCAATATACTGTTTCTTACATGTACCATTATCACTGGAGGACTAGAGACTAAGGAATAGCTAACCTAAACACCATAGGAGGATACTAGAAGCCGTGTTAACTACTAAGCTAGAGTTAATAAACGTAAACAAAGCGTTGTTACAAATATCACTATGAAAGAAGCCATGTATACAGTAGTGGTCGATAATACTGTGATTAGATTGATATTTTTTTACTATCCCAAAGTCGTGTTTTGATCGTTGTCAAGTACTGAACACAGGAACAAAAGGATGCAGAACCACCTGAGGGATCCACGGTCCGTAATATTATCGCATAAGTGCAGTGGTTTCTCTGAATTCTCTGGACCTATTTTTGTGATGCCAAAAAATACTGACTTAATCGTAGTAGTATCGACTAGAGTCACTCTTGTACTTGGTATCATTACAGTGGATGAACCGGTACTTTTCAGAGTTGGAATAGTACCGAATATGATTCATTAGTATCTTGGTACTATACTTAGACTGGTATACCGTACAACCATAGTTCCTACCTGAAGAAGTGGTCCTGAGCAGATGTGGTGATATCCTTTACACACTGATGTCGGTTTTTGATGCAGAACCGCCTGAGGGATCCAAGGTCCGTAATATTATCGCATAAGTGCAGTGGTTTCTCTGAATTCTCTGGACCTATTTTTGTGATGCCAAAAAATACTGACTTAATCGTAGTAGTATCGACTAGAGTCACTCTTGTACTTGGTATCATTACAGTGGATGAACCGGTACTTTTCAGAGTTGGAATAGTACCGAATATGATTCATTAGTATCTTGGTACTATACTTAGACTGGTATACCGTACAACCATAGTTCCTACCTGAAGAAGTGGTCCTGAGCAGATGTGGTGATATCCTTTACACACTGATGTCGGTTTTTGATGCAGAACCGCCTGAGGGATCCAAGGTCCGTAATATTATCGCATAATTGCAGTGATTTCTCCGAATTCTCTGAACCTATTTTTGTGATGCCAAAAAATACTGACTTAATCGTAGTAGTAGTGACTAGAGTCACTCCTGTATTTGGTATCATTACAGTGGATGAACCGGTACTTTTCAGAGTTGGCATAGTACCAAATATGATTCATTAGTATCGCGGTACTATACTTATACCGGTATACCGTACAACCATAGTTCCTACCTGAATAAGTGTTCCTGAGCAGATGTGGTGATATCCTTTACACACTGATGTCGGTTTTTGATACAGAACCGCCTGAGGGATCCAATGTCTGTAATATTATCACATACGTGCAGTGATTTCTCCAAATTCTCTGAACCTATTTTTGTGATGCCAAAAAATATCGACGTAATTGTAGTAGTATCGACTAGATACACTCCTGTATTTGGTATCATTACAGTGGATGAACCGGTACTTTTCAGAGATGGTATAGTACCAAATATGATTCATTAGTATCGCGGTACTATACTTATACCGGTATACCGTACAACCATAGTTCCTACCTGAAGAAGTGTTCCTGAGCAGATGTGGTGATATCATTTACACACGGATGTTGGTTTCTGATGCAGAACCGCTTGAGGGCCCCAAGGTCCATAATATTATCGCATAAGTGCAGTGATTTCTCCAAATTCTCTGAACCTATTTTTGTGATGCCAAAAAATATTGACGTAATTGTAGTATTATCAACATAATTGTAGTAGTATCGACTAGTTACGGTATCATTACAGTGGATGGACCGGAGGCGGTATAGTACTGAATATGATTCATTAGTATCGCGGTACTATACTAATACCGGTGTACCATACAACCATATTTCCTATCCAGAGAAGTGTTACTGAGCACATGTGGTGATATCCTTTACACACTGATGTCGGTTTTTGATGCAGAACCGCCTGAGGGACCCAAGGTCCGTAATATTATCGCATAAGTGCAGTGATTTCTCCAAATTCTCTGAACCTATTTTTGTGATGCCAAAAAAATATTGACGTAATTGTAGTAGTATCGACTAGATACTCTCCTATACTTGGTATCATTACAGTGGATGTAATGGTACTTTTCAGAGGCGTTATAGTACCGAAAAAAAATTAATAGTATCGTGACACTATACTAATACCGGTAAACCGTACAACCATGGCTCCTACCTAAAGAAGTGTTCCTGAGCACATGTGGTGATATCCTTTACACACTGATGTTGGTTTTTGATGCAGATCCACATGAGGGACCCAAGGTCTGTGATATGGTATACGTGCAGTGATTTCTCCAAATTCTCTGAACCTATTTTTGTGATGCCAAAAAATATCAACGTAATCGTAGTAGTATCGACTAGATACGGCATCATTACAGTGGATGGACCAGAGGCGTTATATTACCGAATATGATTAATTTGTATTGCGGTACTATACTTATACCGGTATACCGCACAACCATAGTTCCTACCCAAAGAAGTGTTCCTGAGCACATGTGGTGATATCCTTTACACACTGATGTCGGTTTTTGATGCAGAACTGCCTGAGGGATCCAAGGTCCGTAATATTATCGCATACGTGCAGTGATTTCTCAAAATTCTCAGAACCTATTTGTGTTATGCCAAAAAGTATCGACGTAATCATACTAGTAACGACTAGATACGCTCCTATACTTGGTATCATTGCAGTGGATGTAATGATACTTTTCAGAGGCATTATAGTACCGAAAATGATTAAATAGTATCGTGGTATGATACTAATACCGGTATACCGTACAACTATAGCGCCTACCTAAATATGTGTTCCTGAACACATGTTGTGATATCCTTTACACACTGATGTCGGTTTGTGATGCAGAACCGCCTGAGGGATCCAAGGTCCGTAATATTATCGCATACGTGCAGTGATTTCTCCAAATTCTCTGAACCTATTTTTGTGATGCCAAAAAATATCGACGTAATCGTAGTAGTATCGACTAGATACGGCATCATTACAGTGGATGGACCTGAGGCGTTATAGTACCGAATATGATTAATTAGTATTGCGGTACCATACTTATACCGGTATACCGTACAACCATAGTTCCTACCCAAAGAAGTGTTCCTGAGCACATGTGGTGATATCCTTTACACACTGATGTCGGTTTTTGATGCAGAACTGCCTGAGGGATCCAAGGTCCGTAATATTATCGCATACGTGCAGGGATTTCTCAAAATTCTCAGAACCTATTTGTGTTATGCCAAAAAGTATCGACGTAATCATATTAGTAACGACTAGATACGCTCCTATACTTGGTATCATTGCAGTGGATGTAATGATACTTTTCAGAGGCATTATAGTACCGAAAATGATTAAATAGTATCGTGGTATGATACTAATACCGGTATACCGTACAACCATAGCGCCTACCTAAATATGTGTTCCTGAACACATGTTGTGATATCCTTTACACACTGATGTCGGTTTGTGATGCAGAACCGCCTGAGGGATCCAAGGTCCGTAATATTATCGCATACATGCAGTGATTTCTCCAAATTCTCTGAACCTGGTTTTGTGATGGCAAAAAATATCGACGTAATCGTAGTAGTATCGATTAGATACGGCGTCATTACAGTGGATGTACCAGAGGCGTTATAGTACCGAATATGATTAATTATTATTGCGGTACTATACCTATACCGGTATACCGCACAACCATAGTTCCTACCCAAAGAAGTGTTCCTGAGCACATGTGGTGATATCCTTTACACACTGATGTCGGTTTTTGATGCAGAACTGCCTGAGGGATCCAAGGTCCGTAATATTATCGCATACATGTAGTGATTTCTCCAAATTCTCTGAACCTGGTTTTGTGATGCCAAAAAATATCGACGTAATCGTAGTAGTATCGACTAGATACGGCGTCATTACTGTGGATGTACCAGAGGCGGTATAGTACTGAATATGATTCATTAGTATCGCGGTACTATACTAATACCAGTATACCGTACAACCCAAATTTGTAGTATCGATGTCAGGTTCAAACACTGATGACATCTATTAAACAAGACAAGAAGCAAGGAATTAAACTGAGACACATTTAAATTTGGCTCAATTGAGGAAAGCGCGCACACCTGTACTCTAGTACAGTGTCTCACCACACTCTGACGAAAGATTGTATGCCTCCTCTTTTATTTGGACTTTCCCTGATTACATGGCAGCAGCTGTTTCTAAAGGGAAGGGGGTCGTAAACAGGTGCTGCCTTTGGCCACAAAACAGTTCAAAGAAAAGGTTGTAAAACAGTTAAAAGAAAAGGTCGCCTGAAGTGGAGTCTGTTCCTGCTTCCTCTCTGCTTCGTA
Organism: Nerophis ophidion; assembly: GCF_033978795.1. NCBI lineage: Eukaryota > Metazoa > Chordata > Actinopteri > Syngnathiformes > Syngnathidae > Nerophis > Nerophis ophidion. The sequence goes on along the minus strand of NC_084639.1, from coordinate 7,072,070 downwards.
GTCAAGACGAAATCTTCCTGTGGATTATGTTAGAATAATTCCATCTAAATGATCACAAACACTTTGTGTTGAAGTGAGTTCCCAGCGAGAAGACCAAAAGCTGTCTTTGAACCTACCAAGAAGAAGGCTCGTAAAACTCCACTGTGTAGGGGGGAAGCAACATGAAGGTGTTTCTCTTTCTTTCATGTATTGTAATCAACACAAAGATATAGTCCAGGGGTCGGGAACCTTTTTGGCTGAGAGAGCCATGAAAGTCAAATATTTCAAAATGTATTTCCGTGAGAGGCATATCATATTATTTCACACTGAATACAACTAAATGTGTGCATTTTTAAGTAAGACCAACATTTTTAGAGTATAATAAGTCTCTGATTCTTTTTAATAACATTGTTATTCTGAAGCTAACCAATAATAAAACAAACGTCATGTATGTCGATCATGTTTTTGTTTCGGCCATGTGCTGTTTGTCCTTTGGACTCTTTAAGTTCCTGTTTTTTTTCCACTCCCTTGTCTGGTTTCCTTGGTTACTCATTTTTCCACCTGTCTCTGGTGGACAAAATGCCTGCTCACCTGCTTCCCGAGCACTAATCAGAGGCAGTATTTAAGCTCGTCTTTGCCAGTCAATGTGATCTTTTCTTGCTCTGTGCTGACTTGTTTCATGCCTTGCCATAGTTTCGTGCTTCATGCCATGCCAAGTAAGTTTTGTTTGATTTATGTTCATAGTCTGTTTATGCGTTAGCTTTGTTCCTTAGCCCAAGTTGTGCCTTCACTGTGAGCGATTTTTGTTTGTATCTTTTTTTAGTTTAAATTAAATCATGTTTTTAACTAAATGCCATGTCCCGAGTAGTCCGTCTGCCTTCCTGGGAGAACGACCCTGCAGCAAGCTGCGATCCCCCCATTGTGACATAAAATACTTCTTACCATTAATGTGACTTCTTGAACAGGTGCGGTAGAAAACGGATGGATGGATTTAAATGCATGAGAATGTTTTATATTTTGCACGTTATTTTTAGCACTGTGATTACCAGCGAAATTCCCCCATTGTGACATAAAATACTTCTTACCATTAATGTGACTTCTTGAACAGGTGCGGTAGGAAACGGATGGATGGATTTAAATGCATGAGAATGTTTTATATTTTGCACGTTATTTTTAGCACTGTGATTACCAGCGAAATTATTCATAATTATCGCGTTAAGCAATGTCGGCTAAGATTGATCTGAGAGCTAGATGCAGTCATCAAAAGAGCCACATCTGGCTCTAGAGCCATAGGTTCCCTACCCCTGATATAGTCCGACCCAAAAACTACAAAAGCAAAGAGGAAGCAGGACCAGACTCCCCTCGAGGCGACCTCTTTTTGAACTGTTTTACAAACCTCCTTTTTTAATTGTTTTAAGAACCTCTTTTTGAACTGTTTTACGACATTTTCTGTGAAGTGTTTACGACCCCCCGTCCGTTTGGAAGCAGCTGTTGACATGTCGTCAAGGAAAATCCAAATAAAAGAGGAGACGTGAACCTTTTTTCGGTTAGAGCGTGCTGGAGACTGTACAAGAGTACAGACCAGATGTTTCTCCTCAAATTGAGCCAAATAATTTACTTCTTGTCCTGTTTAATAGATGTTATCAATGTTTGAACATGACAGATTACAATAGAAGAAAGAAACCGACACCTTCATGTCACTTCCTATTGTACTCAGTGGCGTTTTCCAAGCCTTTTTGTTAGTAGGATCAAAGACAGCTTTTGTCTGTTCGCCGGGAACTCATTGAAACACAAAGTTATGTGATAACTCGGATACAATTATTCTGCCAATTGCCCAACACTAATGGAAATAGGCTAAACCGAATTTTTTTTTTTTTTTTTTAAGTGTAGATCAGGGGTCTCAAACTCAAATACAGAGTGGGCCAAAATTTAAAACTGAACAAAGCCGCGGGCCAAGATTGAACAAATTAACCTTTTAACAGAGACCCAAACAAGTTTTTCATTGAATATCGAACAAGCAAAGCTTATATAACTTTATAGTGACATGCAAAATTGAGTTTCAAATAACAATAACAATAATAATTAAAAACATATCAATGGCATATCAAATCAAATTTAAATACAAATTGAATGCCTCTTTTGTAATTGCAGCCTTCTGAGGTAAATTTCAACATTAACTTTTTCCAGAGGCTAATACATTTGAAAATAAAATAACAATGAATAAATCAAGCATTCAGGCCTTTTTACTGCTCAGTTAATGTCGGGGCTCAGGTGGGCGGGGTTTGTTGGTAGCAGGGAGTGGGGGTTGTATATTGTAGTGGTCCGGAAGTTTTTTTGTTGTGTTTATGTTGTGTTACGGTGCGGATGTTCTCCCAAAATGCGTTGGTCATTCTTGTTTGGTGTGGGTTCACAGTGTGGTGCATATTTGTAACAGTGTTAAAGTTGTTTATATGGCCACCATCAGTGTGACCTGTATGGCTGTTGATCAAGTATGCCTTATGTGTGTAGAAGCCACATATATTACGTGACTGGGCCGGCACGCTGTTTGTGAGGAGGAAAAACAGATTTGATGACAGGTTGTAGGGGACGCTAAAGGCACACCCCCAATATTGTTGTCCGGGTGGAATTCGGGAGAATGGTTGCCCCGGGAGATTTTCGGGAGGGGCACTGAAATTCGAGAGTCTCCCGGGAAATCGGGCCAGCTCTAATGTTATTTGATATGGCCTCAAGGGCCAAATGATATTACACGGCGGGCCAGAGTTCGACACATATGGTGTAAATTGAACTTTGTTACAGAAATGCAATTTAAAAATAGTTTTTGACAAAATAATAAAGGACACAGCATAACTAAATGAGTAACCCATTTTCAACTAGTTCTATTATACATAAGCCAAATATGACCTGTTAGACGTCTGCAGTCCATTATTATTTCACTAGTAGCTTCACGGTGGCAGAGGGGTTAGTGCGTCTGCCTCACAATACGAAGGTCCTGCAGTCCTGGGTTCAACTCCAGGCTGAGGATCTTTCTGTGTGGAGTTTGCATGTTCTCCCCGTGAATGCGTGGGTTCCCTCCGGGTACTCCGGCTTCCTCCCACCTCCAAAGGCATGCACCTGGGGATAGGTTGATTGGCAACACTAAATTGGCCCTAGTGTGTGAATGTGAGTGTGAATGTTGTCTGTCTATCTGTGTTGGCCCTGCGATGAGGTGGCGACTTGTCCAGGGTGTACCCCGCCTTCCGCCCGATTGTAGCTGAGATAGGCGCCAGCGCCCCCCGCGACCCCGAAAGGGAATAAGCGGTAGAAAATGGATGGATGGATGGATAGTAGCAGTTCCTAAGACCTTTCAGACTCGACAGTGCAGCGGGCAGGTGTGTGCACGGCGCGGGAGCGGTATTGTGTTTTGGGGTAGTTGGGGAGACGGCTTGTGGACAAAATGTGCGTACATCAGATAGCTGGCAGGCAGTGGGGAACGGAGCATTTTTTTTTTTTTTCCACAGAAGTGATTAAAATGATTGAGGACGGCAGTAAAAGTCATCCATCTCTCAGCAAGGTGACGAGGGACATTCTCTATGTCGGACTTGTCGTTGTCGCCGTGCATCAGTGTTTGTGTGTGTGTGTGTGTGTTTGCTTAACAGAGATGTAGAACAAGTGGTGGGAAGGGAATGGCACGGAGGACAAGACGCAGTGCCCACGAGGGGAGGACACATATTTAACTGTATCTGAACAGACAGACCCAAATTATACTGGACTTCTACTTTAACCTTCATCAAAACAATAAAGGCCACAAGTGGGTTGGGTTTGCCAACTGAATCTTTGGGCAACACACGATTCGAGTCTGAATCGATTCTTGAATGAAAATCAATACATATATATATATATATACATGTATACATATATATATACATACATATGTATAGTTTAATAACATTGGGTGCCGGTTCTGTGATTAACTACATTCCCCCATAGCAGGGGTCACCAACGCGGTGCCCGTAAGGACCAGATGAGTCGCCCGCTGGCCTGTTCTAAAAATAGCTCAAATAGCAGCATTTACCAGTGAGCTGCCTCTATTTTTTAAATTTTATTTATTTTCTTGCAAGCTGGTCTCGCTTTGCTCGACATTTTTAATTCTAAGAGAGACAAAACTGAAATACAATTAGAAAATCCAAGAAAATATTTTAAACACTTGGTCTTCACTTGTTTAAGTAAATGCATTTTTTTTTTTTTACTTTGCTTCTTATAACTTTCAGAAAGACAGTTCTAGAGAAAAAATACAACCTTAAAAATGATTTTAGGATTTTTAAACATTTTTACCTTTTAAGTTATTTTCTCTTCTTTCCTGACAATTTAAATCAATGTTCAAGTATTTTTTTTTTCATTGTAAAGAATAATAAATACATTTTAATTTGATTCTTCATTTTAGCTTCTGTTTTTTCGACGAAGATATATTTGTGAAATATTTCTTCAAACCTATTATGATTAAAATAAAAATAAAAAATTCTGGCAAATATAGAACATCTGTAGAATCAAATTTGAATCTTATTTCAAAGTCTTTTTAATTTCTTTTAAAAATTTTGTTCTGGAAAATCTAGAAGAAATAATGATTTGTCTTTGTAAAAAATACAGCTTGGTCCAATTTGTTATATATTCTAACAAAGTGCAGATTGGATTTTAACCTATTTAAAACATGTCATCAAAATTCTAAAATTAATCTTAATCAGGAAAAATTACTAATGATGTTCCATAATTTCTTTTTTTACTTTTTTCCAAAAGATTTGAATCAGCTAATTTTTCTCTTCATTTTTTTCAGTTGAATTTTGAATTTTAAAGAGTCGAAAATTGAAGATAACTATTTTAAGATAAACCATTTTTTTCCTGTTTTCTCCTCTTTCAAACCGTTTTTTCATCATTTATTCTCTACAAAAAACCTTCCGTAAAAGGAAAAAAAAAATGTACGACGGAATGACGGACAAAAATACCCATTTTTTTATATATATAGATTTATTTATTAAAGGTAAATTGAACAAATTGACTATTTCTGGCAATTTATTTAAGTGTGTATCAAACTGGTAGCCCTTCTCATTAATCAGTACCCAAGAAGTACCTCTTGGCTTCAAAAAGGTTGGTGACCCCTGCTCCATAGAATAGTTAAACAGCTCTGATTAATTTCTACTTAAAATATAAAAACTGGTTTTGTTTAATAAAATTCAACCCAAGCATTTAATAGAGTCAAATACAAATAAGCAAACAAGAATTATCCAACACTTATCTAAAGTAAATATGAACAATAGATATGAACATCTTCATCACTGGTATCAAAGTCAAGGCCCCGGGGCCAGATGTGGCCCACCACTTCATTTTATTGGGCTCTTGAAAGCCTGGAAGGAATATATTTCAAAGTATTGTAAAATTTTCTTACTAAATGTATTATATTTTTCTGTTTTAGGAGAAAAAATGTATATATGTAGTCCATGTAATGTTAGATTATGTTCATTTAAATATTGTCTAATTATGCAAACATATATTATGTAAAAACCACAGTAGATTTCACAATTTGACCATTAAATATATTGCTACAATTTGATGGATAACTTGTTTTGAAATTATTATTATTAGTATTTATTTTTATTTAAAAATGGTTTGAATGTTAATAGGTAGTTGTACGAGATTGATCAGTAAAGTACTATCTATTTTGTACGACTATCTATAAAACATTCAAACATTTTTAAATATAAATAAATACTAAAAAATAATGATTTCAAAGCAAGTTACATTATTATTAGTATTTATTTCTATTTAAAAATGGTTTGACTGTTTGATAGATAGTAGTAGAAGATAGATCAATAACGTACTACCTATCTCATACTACTATCTATCAAACATTCAAACCATTTTAAATGGAAATAAGTACTAATGATAATAATTTCAAAGCAAGTTACATTGTTAGTATTATTTATTTCTATTTAAAAATGGAATGAATGTTTGATAGATAGTACTAGATACATCAATAAAATACTATCTATCTAGTATGACTATCAAACATTCAAACCATTTTAAATAGAAATGAATACTAATAATAATGATTTCAAAGCTAGTTGCATTATTATTAGTATATATTTCTATGGAAAAATGGTATGAATGTTTGATAGATAGTCGTACTAGATACTTTGATAAAGTAATATCTATCTAGTACGACTATCTATCGAACATTCAAACCATTTAAAAAAAAATACTAATAACGTAACTTGCTTTAAAATCAGGATTATTAGTATTTATTTCTATTTAAAATGGTTTGAATGTTTGATTGATAGTAGTATGAGATAGATCAATAAAGTACTATCCATCCCGTATTACTATCTAACTGTCTTGGAGCCACTATGGATTGAACTTTCACAGTATCATGTTAGACCCGCTCGACATCCATTGCTTTCGTTCCCCTAGAGGGGGGGGGTTGCCCACATCTGAGGTCCTCTCCAAGGTTTCTCATAGTCAGCATTGTCACTGGCGTCCCACTGGATGTGAATTCTCCCTGCCCACTGGGTGTGAGTTTTCCTTGCCCTTTTGTGGGTTCTTCCGAGGATGTTGTAGTCGTAATGATTTGTGCAGTCCTTTGAGACATTTGTGATTTGGGGCTATATAAATAAACATTGATTGATTGACATTGAAACCATTTTTTCAATAGAAATAAACACTAATAATAATGATTTCAAAGCAAGTTACATTATTATTAGTATTCATTTCTATTCAAAAAATGGTTTGAATGTTTGATACATAGTAGTACGAGATAGATCAATAAAGTACTATCCATCTCATAAGACTATCAAACATTCAGACCATTTTTAAACATGAATAAATACTAATAATAATGATTTCAAAGCAAGTTACAATATTGATAGTATGTATTTATATTTAAAAAATGGTGTTTGACAGATAGTAGTACAAGATAAATCAATAAAGTACTATCTATCTCGAACTACTATCTATCAAACATTCAAACCATTTTTAAATAGAAATGAATACTAATAATAATGATTTCAAAGAAAGTTACATTATTAGTATTTATTTCTATTTAAAAAAAATGGTTTGAATGTTTGATAGATAGTAGTACTAGATCGATCAATAAAGTACTATCTATCTTGTAGGACTATCAAACATTTAAACCATTTTTAAACAGAAAAAATACTAATAATGTAACTTGTTTTAAAATAATTATTATTAGTATTTATTTCTACTTAAATTTGTTCGAATGTTTGATTGATAGTAGTATGAGATACATCAATAAAGTACTATCTTTCTCGGACTATTATCTAACATTCAAACCATTTTTTAAATAGAAATAAATACTAATAATAATGATTTCAAAGCCTCTTACATTATTAATAGTATTTATTTCTATTTAAAAGTGGTTTGATAGTTTGATAGAGAGTAGTACGGGGTCGATCAATAAAGTATTATAAATCTCGTATGACTATCAAACATTTAAACATGTTTAAATATAAATACATACTTATAATAATGATTTCAAAGCAAGTTACATTATCATTAGTATTTATTGAATTTAAAATGGTTTAAATGTGTGATAGATAGTAGTTTGAGATGGCTCAATAAAGTACTATCTCATACGACTATCAAACATTCAAACCATTTTTAAACATGAATAAATACTAATAATAATAATTTCAAAGCAAGTTACAATGTTGTTAGTATTTATTTATATTTAAAAAAAGGTTTGAGTGTTTGATAGATAGTAGTATGAGATCGATCAATAAAGTACTATCTATCTAGTACTACTATCCATCAAACATTCAAACCATTTTAAATAGAAATTAATACTAATAATAATGATTTCAAAGCTATTTACATTATTATTAGTATTTATTTCTATTTAACAATGGTATGAATGTTTGATAGATAGTAGTACTAGATACATCAATAAAGTACTATTTATCTAGTACTATCAAACATTCAAACATTTTTTAAATAGAAATAAATACTAATAATAATGATTTCAAAGCAAGTTACATTATTATTAGTTTTTATTTCTATTTAAAAATGGTGAGTAAGCTCTACCAAACTTATTCGGTACATTAGATGCACCGGGTTACAAGGAGTTTTGAGCGAAAAAAAATGATTTTCAGTGCGCCTTATAGTCCGGAAAATACGGTATATGTAAATGAACAAGTCGCAACCAGACTACCTCATCCTCTTGCATGTCCGAGCTTTTCTCCCTGTCACTCACGCAATGCAATGTTATTTTCCAAACGTGCATTTTAAAAGGTTATTACAGTAAAACATGCCTTGTTTTGATTTGAGATTCCTCTGCATTCATCTTGATTGCAGATATTTAATCCAAGTTTGCGGTACATTGTGCAGCTTTAGCATGTATTGGCAAGTATTGGAGTTGTCACTGCGTTGCCTGGCCGGTCCCGATGCTAACACGCTGGCAAACAAATATGAAGCCACTTTGCAGCGGCAGCCATGCGAAAGTGTAGATGTGAGGACTTCATGCTCCTCTCTCAGCCCCTTCACCTCTCACATCAACGCCTCTAATCTCCCGAATGCCATCCCGCCCGCCTCTCGGATTGGTTTCACACGGTGATCCCCTCACTGACCAGACAGACGACTGAACAATTAACCTCGGAGGCTGACCCCCCAAATATCTCCAACCCTCTCACTTCGCCATCGCTATTGCTCCCTAATAGATTTCCAACAGGAGTGCGGCGAAGGCGGATTGAGTTTCACCTGCCCGACCCCTCAGGCTCTTTTGCAGAAACACTGTTTGGCTTGTTGCTATTCTCCCCCTCGCTAAGTGGCAACACAATGGCGACAGCTGTACAGGATGTAGTGTGAAAGCCGGGGCCAATGTGTTCATAATGCTGAAGTTGCCTCTCCACTTCCCTCCTGATAAATCCCTCCATTTGCAGTGGCACATACAGTAAATATCTGTGGTGCCCTCACAAACAATCAGAAATCACAACCATATTGCTACTATAATACACATGTACAAAAGTAAAATCTAGCCCCCCTATGGCTTAAGGATCGCATCTTTTACCAATGCAAACAATATAATATAATCCGATTTGTTGTTTTAAGATGATACCGATACATTTAACGTTCCGCTTCTCCAAACCAATATTTGTCTACCATATTTCCCAAACTATGTAGTGCACCACTAGATTTTAGGGTTTTTTTTTTTTTCCCCCCCATAAATATGTGAACTGATTACGCAGAAATATTTTGTAAATAGTGTGAATGTTGACTGTCTATCTGTATTGGCCCTGCGATGAAGTGGCGACTTGTCCAGGGTGTACCCCGCCTTCCGCCCGATTGTAGCTGAGATAAGCACCAGCGCCCCCCGCAACCTCAAAGGGAATAAGCGGTAGAAAAATGGATGGATGGATGTTTGTTTACATACCTAATTGTTTCGAAACGGTGTTTGTAACACGACCGTTAAACGGCCGATCCAACAAAACAGAAGTCATCATCATAGACCTACTAGCTGCGGAACCTAGCTCTCCAAGTATTTTTGAATTATTTTCTTTAGTCCTTTTTAAAAATATATATATATA
>NC_084639.1:7002525-7055025 GCF_033978795.1 Nerophis ophidion | reverse complement strand
TGCTTACTTTCTCTTTTAACATGTTCTATCTACACTTCTGTTAAAATGTAATAATCACTCATTCTTCTGTTGTTTGGATACTTTACATTAGTTTTGGATGATACCACACATTTGGGTATCAATCCGATACCACGTAGATCATACATTGTTCATATTCAAAGTCTTCATGCGTCCAGGGACGTATTTCCTGAGTTTATAAACATGATATACATTTTTAAAAACCGAAAGAAATTGTTCTGATACCAAATAGTATCGATGTAATCATAATAGTATCAACTACCGGGGTCACCAACGCGGTGCCCGCGGGCACCAGGTAGCCCGTAAGGACCAGAGGAGTCGCCCACTGGCCTGTTCTAAAAATAGCTCAAATGGCAGCACTTACCAGTGAGCTGCCTCTATTTTTTAAATTGTATTTATTTACTAGCAAGCTGGTCTCGCTTTGCTCGACATTTTTAATTCTAAGAGAGACAAAACTCAAATAGAATTTGAAAATCCAAGAAAATATTTTAAAGACTTGGTCTTAACTTGTTTAAATAAATGCATTTATTTTTTTTACTTTGCTTCTTATAACTTTCAAAAAGACAATTTTAGAGAAAAAAATACAACCTTAAAAATTATTTTAGGATTTTTAAACACATATACCTTTTTACCTTTTCAATTCCTTCCTCTTCTTTCCTGACAATTTTAATCAATGTTCAATAAATGTATTTATTTTATTGTAAAGAATAATAAATACATTTTAATTTTATTCTTCATTTTAGCTTCTGTTTTTTCGACGAAGAATATTTGTGAAATATTTCTCCAAACTTATGATTAAAATTAAAAAAAAAATTTCTGGCAAATCTAGAAAATATGTAGAATTAAATTTAAATCTTATTTCAAAGTCTTTTGAATTTCTTTTAAAAAATTTTCTTCTGGAAAATCTTGAAGAAAAAATGATGTTAGAAATATAGCTTGGTCCAATTTGTTATATATTCTAACAAAGTGTAGATTGGATTTAACCCATTTAAAACATGTCATCAATATTCTAAAATCAATCTTAATCAGGAAAAATTTCTAATGATGTTCAATAAATTATTTTTTCAATTTTTTCAAAAAGATTTGAATTAGCTAGTTTTTCTCTTCATTTTTTTCGGTTGAATTTTGAATTTTAAAGAGTTGAAATTGAAGATAAACTATGTTTCAAATTTTTTTTTTTCGTGTTTTCTCCTCTTTTAAACCGTTCAATTAATTGTTTTTCATCATTAATTCTCAACTAAAAACCTTCCGTAAAAGGAACAAAAATGTACGACAGAATGACAGACAGAAATACCCTTATATATATATATATATATATATATATTATAGGTAAATTGAGCAAATTGGCTATTTCTGGCAATTTATTTAAGTGTGTATCAAACTGGTAGCCCTTCGCATTAATCAGTACCCAAAAAGGAGCTCTTGGTTTCAAAAAGGTTGGTGACCCCTGATCAACTAGATACGTTCCTGTACTTGGCATCATTACATCGGCTGTGAGGTGTAGATCCACCAATGGTGTTTGTTCACATTGTGATGCCGATGAGCTACGGTGTGTATTGAAGGGATGATACTTGTAAGAAACTTACTTTATTTGTCGCCAGGGAGGAGAGGATTCGTGATTTAGAAGTAGGGGCTGGAATTTAGCCGCTAGCTAGATAGCCATGTCTTAAAGCACCTGAGGGCGTTTCAGTGTAATACCTTCACCTTTATCGTTAGTTTTTAAGCCAACATGCATCCGTTCTCCCTTTTCTGTCCACACACTGTGTCTGCTTGAAAGTACTCTATGATTGTGCGCTGCCGAACATGCTCCTCTGCTCATAAACTTGGGGGCGGGGGCTGGTGGACCGGTACTTTTCAGAGGCGGTATAGTACTGAATGTGATGAATTAGTATCGCGGTACTATAGTAATACCGGTATACTGTACAACCCTAGTGTATAGTTTAGTATAAATGTACGGGTTAATTGTTTTTTATTTTGATTTTACATAATTCCTCAAATAAAATGAGTAACATATATATATATATATATATATATATATATATATATATATATATATATATATATATATATGTATATATATATATATATATATATATGTATATATATATATATATATATATATATGTTACTCATTTTATTATATATATATATATATATATATATATATATATATATATATGTATATATATATATATATATGTATATATATATATATATATATATATATATGTATGTATATATATATATATATATATATATATGTATGTATATATATATATATATATATATATATATATATATGTATGTATATATATATATATGTGTATATATATATATATATATATATGTATATATATATATATATATATATATATATGTATATATGTATATATATATATATATATATATATATATATGGTTAATTGGCAACACTAAATTGGCATTAGTGTGTGAATGTGAGTGTGAATGTTGTCTGTCTATCTGTGTTGGCCCTGCGATGAGATGGCGACTTGTCCAGGGTGTACACCGCCTTACGCCCGATTGCAGCTGAGATAGGCCCCGCGACCCCAAAAGGGAACAAGCGGGACAAAATGGATGGATGGATGGATATATGTATATATATATATATATATATATATATATATATATATATATATATATATATATATATATATATATATCTATAAACATACTTTTTTTTTTTTTTTTAATACATAGATTTTTTTTAAAGATTCTTATTTTAAAGTTTCAAAGTGTTAATGGTAAAATACACTTTGGTTTTTGAGATGTTAATTTTTATTTTATTATTATTCCATATTTTTCTTTGCCAATAGGAAAATGTTTTGTCAACTTATTTTGCTTGGATTTTATTTATTTTTAATTTTTTTTTTTTAAGTTGGGAAGATAGTCATTTTTATCTTCATGCAGATGTGGACATGTTATGCTGATGCCATACATTTGGATCTGCATTCGCTTCACGTTGCTACTTATTGGTGCACGAGCGCGTATCTCCACTAGATAAACACATTTGCATTTTAATAGCCCGTATAGATCATTTTCTTGTTCAATACCGCCATCAAACCGCTTGCCTGGCCTGACCCTTATTGATGAAAGGCAGCCTGCATCGTGTCCACTTAAGTACACGTTCCAACCATAGACACATGCCGCAAATGACAGTACGTAACTTAAAATTACAAAGTTTCTCCCATTTTAAGACAATAAAGAGATCCTCTTAAATGACAAGCAAAGTCCGAGTGTTTGCATGGGAGAGTCCGGAATGTATTGCAGCACGTTGCCAGCCGAGTTTATTTAGCAGCTTAGATTGCTTCATTGTTACGGGAAAAAAATATATTGATCTTGCACATGCGAAAAATAGGAAATGAGTCGATGTGTTTTTGTTTGAATAATGTTGTCTTCAGTGGAGTCGCCAAGCAAATAATGATTTCACAAACAGTGCTGGGAAACAGAACTCTAATCGGCGGAAGAAAATACACTATCGCTTTTATATATATACATATATATATATATATATATAAATATATGTATACACAGGGAGACAGTATATATATATATATATAAACATCAATGGAGGAAAAAAAAAAAAATATATATGTATGTATTTATGTATATATGTATATATATGTATAAATAAAAAAAAAAAAAAAAAAATATATATAGGTTGTCAAATGATTGAAATACTTAACCACGATTAATCACATTTTGTTCATAGTTAACTTGAAATTAATTGCACAAATAGTTTTTTCAAATAGTATCATTTTCAAGTTTATATTACCATGAAGAAACAATTATTAATAATATGTCCGAGTCCACGGTTCTCGCCCGGAAAAGGGTGGAATGCCATCTCCGGGTTGGGGAGGAGACCCTGCCCCAAGTGGAGGAGTTCAAGTACCTAGGAGTCTTGTTCACGAGTGGGGGAAGAGTGGATCGTGAGATCGACAGGCAGATCGGTGCGGCGTCTTCAGTAATGCGGACGTTGTACCGATCCGTTGTGGTGAAGAAGGAGCTGAGCCGGAAGGCAAAGCTCTCAATTTACCGGTCGATCTACATTCCTTTCCTCACCTATGGTCATGAGCTTTGGGTCATGACCGAAAGGATAAGATCACGGGTACAAGCGGCCGAAATGAGTTTCCTCCACCGGGTGGCGGGGCTCTCCCTTAGAGATAGGGTGAGAAGCTCTGTCATCCGGGAGGGACTCAAAGTAAAGCCGCTGCTGCTCCACATCGAGAGGAGCCAGATGAGGTGGTTCGGGCATCTGGTCAGGATGCCACCCGAACGCCTCTCTAGGGAGGTGTTTAGGGCACGTCCAGCTGGTAGGAGGCCACGGGGAAGACCCAGGACACGTTGGGAAGACTATGTCTCCCGGCTGGCCTGGGAACGCCTCGGGATCCCCCGGGAAGAGCTAGACGAAGTGGCTGAGGAGAGGGTAGTCTGGGCTTCCCTGCTTAGGCTGCTGCCCCCGCGACTTGACCTCGGATAAGCGGAAGATGATGGATGGATGGATGGATGGATTTTTTTTTTTAAAGATTGTGCTTTTTAAATGGCTCAACACGAAAAAAAAGGATTTTGAAGAGAATGTTCCTGCTGTAGGAGCACTTGCATTCAGAGGAGAGGAGCTACACCATGTTACGATCATGGTTTGATAATGTGATCTGGGATATTTCTACCTGATTAGACGCATATATTTTGCACATTACATGTACAAGTTAATGGTGTTCATATCTCTGCATGGCAATGTTTTAAAATCCTCCATGTATTAATAACATTTTATGTTCAGCCCGCTCAACATTCTGTAAATGCCGTCTATCCATCAAAAAATGGTATTAAAGAGTATACACTTTATTTTAATCCGCCATGAAACATTTATTTCACAACTATCACAGATTAATCTTTGACAATGCGTGATCGTAACGTAAGACAATGTTTCATTGTTTTGGTGTTTAGACCGGACGTGAAGCGTAGCGCTACGTAATTTGAAGCCGGAAGTGTGTGATTGGTATAAGAAGAGACTTGACATGTTCTGACGATAGTCTCCGATAAAAGTGACTCGAGACTGTCTTTTTTTCTGTTGAGTTTTTATTTCATCTTAATAAAGTAGTTCCAGTAGCAATCTTCTGTTTTTTTTTATATTGTACGTGTGTGTGTGTGTGTGTGTGTGTGTGTGTGTGTGTTTATATATATATTTATATACATACATATATATGTGTGTGTGTGTGTGTGTGTGTGTATGTATATATATATATACATATATTTGTATATATATATATGTATATATATATATATATATATATATATATACACATATATATACATATATACATATATATATGTATATATATATGTATATATGTATATATATATGTGTGTATATACATATACATATATATATATATGTATGTATATATATATATATATATATATATATATATATATATATATATATATATATATATATATATATATATATATATATATATATATATATATATGTCTCTACACAGTTGTGGTCAAAAGTTGACATACACTTGTAAAGAACATAATGCCATGGCTGTCTTGAGTTTCCAATACTTTCTACAACTCTTATTTTTTTGTGATTGAGTGATTTGGAGCACATACTTGTTGGTCACAAAAAAACTTTCATGAAGTTTGGTTCTTTTATGAATTTATTGTGGGTCTACTGAAAACTTGAGCCAATCTGCTGGGTCAAAAGTATACATACAGCAATGTTAATAATCCCTTGGCAAATTTCACTGCATTAAGGCACTTTTGGTAGCCATCCACGAGCTTCTGGTTGAATTTTTGACCTCTATTTGACAGAATTGGTGCTGTTCAGCTAAATGTGTTGCTTTTCTGACATGGACTTGTTTCTTCAGCATTGTCCACACGTTTAAGTCAGGACTTTTGGAAGGCCATTCCAAAACTTGATCTAGCCATTTCTTTACCAACTCTGACGTGTCTTTGGGGGTCATTGTCCTGTTGGAACACCCATCTGCGCCTAAGACCCAACCTCCGGGCTGATGATTTTAGTTTGTCCCGAAGAATTTGGAGGTAATCCTCCTTTTTCATGCCCCATTTACCCTTCTGTAAAGCACCAGGTCCATTGGCAGCAAAACAGGCCCAGAACATAATACTACCACCACCATGCTTGACGGTAGGTGTGGTGTTCCTGGGATTAAAGGCCTCCCCTTTTCTCCTTCATATTGCCGGATATTGTGGCCAGCAATGGACTGTATATATATGTGTGTATGTGTGTATATATTATATATAACACCATTATGTGCTTCCTTTATTAGAGCAGACATAGGTGAGCAAGCAGGGAGGCTCTAATTCTTGTGTTTGTCTGTGTTTTGTGGAAGGGGAAAGAGGCTGTAACAAGGCCTGCTGCCATTGATTTTATAAAAGGTTGCACGGTAGGGCGCAGGATTGGAAGGCAAGGTAGGCTTGTCAACCTTAACTCGCTTGAAGCACGTCACTTCGTCAAGCTAATTGTGTATTTTCCAAGGGAAAACAAAACCTATGTCTCTGTCAATACACGTCATAAACGGGGAAGGTTGTGAGTTTGTGATGGCTCTTTTAGCAAATGTTAGATTTTTTTTTTCTTTCTTTCTTCTTAACCACCACTTGACAACTAAGTACACGCCGCAGAGATGCGCGGTGCGGGGGAAGCAAGCCTGCGAGACGAATGGGTTGACAGTTTTGCATGAGTCCTGTGACAGTTGGAACTAATGATACGTGTCATCAACGTGGAACACTGGTCAATACCAGCAGGGGAAATATGATACAGTCCATGTTAGGAAGAAATATATGACAAGTTTGATAGAGAGAGAGAGAGAGAGAGACTGCCAAGATGGGACAAGACATTGATACAACGTTGATTAAACACAGTTTGGTGTTCCAGCAAGACAATGACCCCCAAACACACGTCAAAAGTGGTAAAGGAATGGCTAAATCAGGCTAGAATTAAGTTTTAGAATGTCCTTCCAAAAATCCTGACTTAAACATATGGACAATGCTGAAGAAACAAGTCCATGTCAGAAAACCAACACATTTAGCTGAATTGCACCAATTTCGTCAAGAGGAGTGGTCAAAAACTCAACCAGAAGCTTGTTGATGGCTACCAAAAGTGCTTTATTGCAGTGAAATGTGTAACCAAATATTAACATTGCTGTACGTATACTTTTGACCCAGCAGATTTGGTCACATTTTCAGTAGATTCATAAAAAGAACCAAACTTCAGGAATGTTTTTTGTGACCAACAAGTATGAGTTCCAATCACTCTATTACAACAAAGTAAGAGTTTTAGAAATTATTGAAAACTCAAGACAGCCATGACCTTATGTTCTTTATATGTGTACGTAAACTTTTGACCACGACTGTACATTTACATTCAATTATATTGTGCTAAAATCAATGAAATACATTAATAAATGTTTCTTAACCAAACATTCAATAAAATCAAAATGCAAATGAAAACACAGGTTAGTCGTAATTTTTGTGCTTAAAATCTAGCTGCGGACTTCTTCTGTTTGTTTGTGATTGTCATGACTGCCACACGTGGTGGAGAAGTGCATTACAACAGAGTACAGTTGAGGAACAAATAGTTTGGGGTGAAGAAACACAGCTTTTTGCCACAGTTTTCCCGAAAAGTCAGGCATTTTAGGCGGAAAAGGGGGAGGAGCCAAACCACAGGAACGACCTGTGGAATTATCCGTCAGGTCGGCGCCGCGCATAATTAGTACATAACGTCTAACCTTTCACGCTTGCCGTCATCCTTTTCATGTATGTCCTCCACTGTGTCATTCCGACAAACCGGGGACCGAGCGTGACAATGCCGATACAGCCGTGTTTACAACACTTATGTTCTTTACACGTGGCCGTAAATTTTTGACCACGACTGTACATTTACATACAATTACACTGTGCTAAATATAATTAAATACGTAAGGGAATAAGCTGTAGTAAATGGATGGATGGATGGATAATACATTTTCTTATCCAAACTTTCAATAAAATTAAAATGCAAATGAAAACACTGATTAGTCATAATTTTTGTTCTTAAAATCTAGCTGCGGACTTCTTCTGTTTGTTTGAGATTGTCTTTACTGCCACAAGTGGTGGAGAAGTGCATTACAACCGAGGACAGCTGAGGAACAAATAGTTGGGGTGAAGAAACACTACTTTTTGCCACATTTTTCCCCGAAAAATCAGGCATTTTAGGCGGCAAAAGGGGAGGAGCCAAACCACAGGAACGACCTGTGGAATTATCCGTCAGGTCGGCGCCGCGCATAATTAGTACATAACGTCTAACCTTTCACGCTTGCTGTCATCCTTTTCATGTGTGTCCTCCACTGTGTCATTCCGACAAACCGGGGACCAAGCGTGACAATGCCGATACAGCCGTGTTTACAACACTTATGTTCTTTACACGAGGACGTAAATTTTTGACCACGACTGTACATTTACATACAATTACACTGTGCTAAATTTAATTAGTTACGATAATAAATGTTTCTTAACCAAAAGTTCAATAAAATTAAAATGCAAATGACAACACAGTTTAGTCATAATTTCTGTGATCAAAATCTAGCTACAGACATCTTCCGTTTGTTTGAGATTGTCATTACTGCCACAAGTGGTGGAGAGGCGCATTACAACCGAGTACAGCTGAGGAACAAATAGTTGGGGTGAAGAAACACTGCTTTTTGCCACATTTTTTCCCGAAAAATCAGGCATTTTAGGTGGCAAAAGGGGAGGAGCTAGACCACAGGAACGACCTGTGGAATTATCCATCAGGTCGGCGCCGCGCATAATTAGTACATAAAGTCTAACCTTTCACGCTTGCCGTCATCCTTTTCATGTGTGTCCTCCACTGTGTCATTCCGACAAACCGGGGACCGAGCGTGACAATGCCTATACCGCCGTGTTTACAACGCGTATGTTCTTTACACGTGGCTGTACATTTTTGACCACGACTGTACATTTACATACAATTACACTGTACTGAATTTAATTAAATACGTTAATAAATGTTTCTTAACCAAACGTTCAATAAAATTAAAATGCAAATGAAAACACAGTTTAGTCATAATTTTTGTGCTTGAAATCTAGCTGCAGACTTCTTCTGTTTGTTCGAGATTGTTATTACTGCCACAAGTGGTGGGGAAGTGCATTACAACCGAGTACAGCTGAGGAAAAAATAGTTGGGTTGAAGAAACACTGCTTTTTGCCCATTTTTTTCCCGGAAAATCAGGCATTTTAGGCGGCAAAGGGGGAGGAGCCAAACCACAGGAACGACCTGTGGAATTATCCGTCAGGTTGGCGCCTTGCATAATTAGCACATAACGTCTAACCTTTTACGCTTGCCGTCATCCTTTTCATAAGTGTCCTCCACTGTGTCATTCCGACAAACCGGGGACCGAGCTTGACCATGCCAATACCGCCGTGTTTACAATGCTTATGTTCTTTACACGTGCATGTAAATTTTTGACCACGACTGTACATTTACATACAATACACTGTGCTAAATTTAATTAAATATGTTAATTAATGTTTCTTAACCAAACGTTTACTAAAATTAAAATGCAATTGAAAACACAGTTTAGTCATAATTTTTGTGCTTAAAATCTAGCCGTAGACTTCTTCTGTTTGTTTGAGATTGTTATTACTGGCACAAGTGGTGGGGAAGTGCATTACAACCGAGTACAGCTGAGGAACAAATAGTTTGGGTGAAGAAACACTGCTTTTTTGCCCAATTTTTTCCCGAAAAATCAGCCATTTTAGGCGGAAAAGGGGGAGGAGCCAAACCACAGGAACGACCTGTGGAATTACCCGTCAGGTCGGCGCCGCGCATAATTAGTACATAACGTCTAACCTTTCACGCTTGCTGTCATCCTTTTCATGTGTGTCCTCCACTGTGTCATTCCGACAAACTGGGGACCGAGCGTGACAATACCAATACCGCCGTGTTTACAACGCTTACACTTGTCAAATCTGGAAAAAAGGTCAAGCCGCTCGCCGATTTAATCGGTAAACATCAATCCCTCCGACCTCAACACGGAACCCTTGAAGTGACAGGCGTGCTGAGGGGCGGGCCGGGCGTCACACGTGTCATGTAATAGGTACACCGGCTAATCTCGTAAACGGCGCCACGCGACTCCAGAGGGTAGAGCAATTGGAGTGTGCAGGCGATGGGAGGGGGATGCACATGAAGGGATCATCTTAACGCGTTGCGTTAACATCATTGTTCCCTTTCTTGGAGAGGAAATCATCTGACCTTAAAATAACACAATAACAATATCAGTCTCGTGTGCAATGACTTGTAGCGAAGCCAGTAATATCGCTGCTATCTCCATGGCAACCGCATTTTGTGTGACGTTTCAACCACCTGGTACCATATATTTTATTTCATTACACTGTGTCAACATTGATATAATGTTAGTTTAATACAAATAGTTTATAATAATATTTTCATAGAATAATTGTTGGAAAATCATTACCTCAATTGAATATGTCTACCTGTAATAGTTCTAAAATAGTAATAATAACAACAACAATAATAATATTAAGTAAAGGAGGAAAACATATTAAAATTTTATATTTTGAAAATAGACAAATAAATATATAATACACATTTTTTTTAAATGTTTGTTAGAATATATTAAAACTAAATGACTTAAATAATCATATTTAAAAATAAAAATATGTTACATTGATGCTACTATTAATAGTCATAAAAACTAGAAGAATGATAAAGTAAATACAGGAAAATACATGACATTTCAGATATTCAAAGAAAATATTAAATATTGCATAAATATTACTGAACATTGATATTTTTTATTAAAACTATATTACTACTACTAATAATAATAGTACATAATATTAATGATAATAATAATAATAATGCGTAAATAAAGAAAAATGTATTCAATTGTATGAATTACATTTTTTTTATGGTTTTCAAAAGGTTTCAAAAACAAATAGCACTACAACTATATATGATTGTTATAAAATATTGTTTGAATAGATTTAATTGTATTATTTTTAGTTACTATGGCTACTAATAATAGTAATAAAAACTACTATAATGATAATAGTAATAACAAAGTAAATACAGGAAAATATATGATTTCAGATATTCAAAAAAAAAAAATATATATATATATATACTTAAGTATTGCATAAAAATGACTTAACTGATTTTTAAAATTAAAACTATATTACTACTGCTACTATTATTAATACTCATAATATTAATAACGATAATAATAATGCATAGAGAAAAAAATGCATGCAAATGTATATATTAAAACAACATTTACGGTTTTCAAAAGCGTTTTTAAAACAAATATCACTACAAATACATACAAAATTTTGTTTGACAACATTTTACTTAATTATTTTTAGTTACTACTGCTACCATTAATATAAGTAAAAACTACAGTAATGATAATAGTAATAACAAAGTAAATACAGGAAAATGTATGACATTTCAGATAATAAAAACATATATAATTATGAAATATTGCATAAAAATGACCTCACATTGTTTTTTAAAATCAAAACTGTATTACTACTACTACTACTGCTTCTATTAATAGTACTCTTGATGTTAATAATGATAATGATAACGACGTAAATAAAGAAAAATTAATACATTTGTATAGTAAAAAAATATTTATGGTTTTCAAAAGGTTTCAAAAACAAATATGACTACAAATAAATATGATTGTTATAAGATATTGTTTGAATACATTGTATTTAATTATTTTTAGTTACTACTGCTACTAGTAATAGTAATAAAGTAAATACAGGAAAATAAATATATATATATATATATATATATATATATATACATATATATATATATATATATATATTAAATATTGCATACAAATTATACTTTTATTTTTTTGAAATTGAAACTATATTACTACTACTACTGCTACAATTAATAGTATTCAATATTAATAATAATAATAATAATTTGTAACCAAAGACAAATATACACAGTTGTATGTATTAAAACATATGTATATTAAAAATATATATTTTTACGGTTTTCAAAAGGTTTCAAACACAAACATTACTACAAATACATTTGATTGTTATAAAATATTGTTTGAATACATTTTATTTAATTATTTTTAGTTACTCCTGCTACTATTAATAGTAATAAAAACTACAATAATCATAATAGTAATAAAGTAATTACAGGAAAATATATGAAATTTTGGATATAAAAAAACAAACTATTAAATATTTCATAAAAATACCTAATATTGTTTATTAAAACAATAGTGCTACTACTTACTAGTATTATTACTAATATTAAAAATAATAGCAAGTAAAATAAGAAATATTTCATTGTTGGATGTTAAAAAACATTTTTCAGAAAATTTCAAATACAAATATTACTTCAAATACATATGATTGTTGTCAAATGTTGTCTGAATGCAATATTTTAATGAAATGTGTAGTACTGCTACTATTACTAATAAGTAATAGTAATGATAATAATGAAGTAAACAAATACATTTATTATAAAATTTTTAAAAATAAATAAAATTAAATAATTTATTTAGAATAAAATACATTTAAAAAAGACCCGACAATAGTAAAATTATATTAATAATAATCATTATTAATATAATAATCATTATTAATATAATAGGGCTTCACGGTGGCAGAGGAGTTATATATATATATATATATATATATATATATATATATATATATATATATATATATATATATATATATATACATGCATATATCCACACTTATGCATGTATATACATATACACATATAACACTATTGTGCGTCTGCCTCACAATACGAAGTTCCTGCAGTCCTGGGTTCAAATCCAGGCTCGGGATCTTTCTGTGTGGAGTTTGCATGTTCTCCCCGTGAATGCGTGGGTTCCCTCCGGGTACTCCGGCTTCCTCCCACTTCCAAAGACATGCACCTGGGGATAGGTTGATTGGCAACACTAAATTGGCCCTAGTGTGTGAATGTGAGTGTGAATGTTGTCTGTCTATCTGTGTTGGCCCTGCGATGAGGTGGCGACTTGTCCAGGGTGTACCCCGCCTTCCGCCCGATTGTAGCTGAGATAGGCGCCCCCGCCACCCCAAAAGGGAATAAGCGGTAGAACATGGATGGATGGATTATTATTATTTAAAATTTTTTGGGGGAAAAACAAGCATATTAATAATAACTAGATGAGGCAATTCCTGAAGGAATTGCGTTTGAATGCTGAAGTTAAAATTTCCAGGAAAACCGGAATTTGGTTTGGAACTTGGGAAAGTAAACAAAGAAATATTTATACAATTTAGGATATTTACAAAAACTGATGGGTTTTTAAAAAGAAAATAATATTACAAATCCTTATTTCAAAAAAAATGTATGGAAAAACAAGCACATTAATAATAATGATCCAAAATCAAGAGTACAGATGCAATTTTCAGTAGATAATAATAATAATAGAATCAGTAGTAAAAACATCAGGTTGGTACAGTGCGGGTATTTAACAGCTGCCTTCTGACCAATACATCGTGATCCTGTTTTCCGAAAAAATCGATGCCGGCCCGTGTTTTCCCCTCACAGAGTGGTGATAAAAGAAAGATGGGCCACGAGATGAACAGAGAGAATATAAAAAAGTTAAGTATATTGATCACGTTCCTGATCCCAGCAGTGCAGCGGCATTCAATAAGTCCTATCATGCACTCATTGCGCACTACTTCTACTTCCTGTGCATCGGGCCATGCAGAGGGCCCCGCCGTTCGATTCCCGGGGCTAATGAATCCCGTTAGGGGACCACTCGTAGGTGCATTTCTTTGCCTGGGATACTTCACGACACGCTTTAATCCGCAACATCATCAACAGACAGTCAAATAAGCCGGTGGGCGTTTCTCGGCAAACTTCCGTCAAACGTGAAAGTGCAACCTCGGCAAAAAATAAATAAAAAATAATACATTGGCTTTTTTTTCCAGAGGGTGCTGGGTGAATGATGGACTAGAAACGCACTCCACTCTGGCAATTGGCAGCAAGAAACACGTCATGGGGACAATTCAAACAATAAGTGATGATAGCGGCGTAATTAGAGTTAATGTAGAGCGGGGGATAACCTCCTCCCTTATTAGATTATGCTCTCGTGGCGGCCGGCTGACAAAGATGGAGCACAAGAGGCGGAGGCAAAGGCAAAGGGGGGCCGGCGCGGAGTTTGTCTCCGTCGGCAACGTGCGGGGCTATTTTTAGCAAATTAATTTAAGGCGCTAAATAATTAACTGATCATCATCTGGCAAGCGGGGGTGAGATAAAGGCAGCGATGCTGGCGGCGTGTGGGCAGAGGGCGCTGTGGCACCAGACATTGATACAGCGTTGATTAAACGTACGTGTCCTTTGGAAACCTACTTGCCAACCTTGAGACCTCCGATTTCGGGGGGTGGGGGGGTGTGGTCGGGGCGGGGGCGTGGTTGGGGCGGGGGGCGTGGTTAAGAGGGGTGGCGTATAATTCACCAACTCGAGTATTTTATATTTATTTCATATATATATATATATATATATATATATATATATATATATATATATATATGTCTTGATTGGATTGGACATACGTAGGATTAACCGAAGGAGCGTTCAAAACAAGATGGAATAATCACAACGCCTCCTTTAGAAACCAGACTTTGCAGAATTCTACAGAACTCAGCAAACACATTTGGAACCTCAAAGACAATAATGTTGAATATTCAATAACATGGCAAATTCTTGCATCCAGCACACCTTACAGCAGTGGTAATAAAAGATGCAACCTATGCTTAAAAGAGAAACTGTTTATTATATATCATCCAGATCTATCATCTCTCAACAAGCGCAGTGAAATCATTTCAACATGCCGCCATAGACGGAAACACCTCCTAGGTAACACATGAGCCAATCACCACACCCTACGCCTGCTTGTACCCACCCACTCTGTGCTCTATATAAACCATTGTATGTGAATGCTTCCATTAAAATCTCCTGATGATTGAGGGAACCCCTCATGAAACAGTTCTGTAGAGATGAAGTAGTCTTGTGATTTTTTCCCACACCTACATATATATACATATATATACATATATATATATATATATATATATATATATATATATATATATATATATATATATATATATATATGTATGTATATGTGGGAAAAATCACAAGACTACATTATCTCTACAGAACTGTTTCATGAGGGGTTCCCTCAATCATCAGGAGATTTTTTCCCTCAATCATCAGGAGATGATTGAGGGAACCCCTCATGAAACAGTTCTGTAGAGATGAAGTAGTCTTGTGATGTTTATACATACATATTGGGCTCTACCACGGTATCGATCACTATTCTCTGGATAATCCAATCAAGACATATTGCCCACATATGTGGTCCTCTCCAAGGTTCTCATAGTCCTCATTGTCACCGACGTCCCACTGGGTCATCATTGTCACCGACGTCCCACTGGGTGTGAGTTTTCCTTGCCCTTATGTGGGCCTACCGAGGATGTCGTAGTGGTTTGTGTTGTAGTTAGTGCAGCCCTTTGAGACACTAGTGATTTAGGGCTATATAAATGAACATTGATTGATTGATTGATTGATATATATATATATATATATATATATATATATATATATATATATATATATATATATATATATATATATATATATGAAATACTTGACTTTCAGTGAATTCTAGCTATATATATTTATTTTATTGTATATGTAAATAAACGAAATAGTTGACATTGAGACGGCACCTATCAAATACACAGTAATAAAAACACAGTTGTTCTACTAACTGTACCCTGCTTGCTGGTTACTAAAATAAAACACCAACACTTACCTTTCACTATTTGAGTAACCTTTGTTCTGCCGTTTGCGTATTAGCGAGCGATCTCCGAATCCGGGAACATATCCTTCACGGATTTGTTGTAGACATCCGCAAATGAGAACGGGATGTTGCTTCCTTCTATCAGCATAGCCATCTTTGTCTCAGCATAAGTTACACCATCGGGTCTCCATTTTGCAAGGTGGCCCATAATACTGGGTTGTGAACGAAGCTGCGCTGCGGAAACTGTGTGCTTCGCTGACCGTTCATTACTGAATATACGTTTGGTTGCCGTGTTCAATGGAGGAGTCTGTTCTGTAACATTTACAAGCAACATACCCCTTTCCTTCGAACTCTCCTGGATAGACTGAAATTGTTGTTTCCAATCGTTCTGGAACTTGCAAGCGTATTTCTTCATTTTGCCCGTCGACGGTGTAATATATTGGGTTGGAGTCAACAACCAAGCGACATGATTAAGTTATGTCTCTTTACTGTGGGCTTCGGAACAGACATTTTAATATCTGTACAGTAGATGGCAGTATTGTCCTGTTTAAGAGTGTCACAACATTGAGTCAGGTCTGACTCAATGTTGGGGGGTGTGGCCTCCAGCTCCGGTTGAATTTCGGGAGATTTTCGGAAGAAAATTTGTCCCGGGAGGTTTTCGGGAGTGGCGCTGAATTTCGGGAGTCTCCCGGTAAATCCGGGAGGGTTGGCAAATATGTTTGGAACTGACTTTTGAAACAACGTTGCGAAATATTTGTATTCCTAAATTGAGACGACTTCGATGTCCAACGTTGGATCCGCGTCGTTGGTGGGGAAAATGACCAAATTTCAATGGTCAAATCAACGTCAGGTACTGACGTTGAATAAACGTTGTCCAAAAGCATGTTGTTTCAACGTTGTATTTGTGTAGTAGAATATTTGTTGGAAAATTACAGAAATTCAATGGTCAAATCGTCAGAACCCGACATTGATTAAGCGTCGTCAAAAAGCATGTTGCTTCAACGTTGTATATTTATTGTGGAATATTGGTTGGGAAATGGCCAAAATTCAATTGCCAAATAAACGTCAGAACCTGATATTAATTAAACGTCGTCAAAAAGCATGTTGTTTCAACGTATTTGTGAAGTAGAATATTGGTTGGGAAATGGCCAAAATTCAATCGCCAAGTAAACGTCAGGATCCAACATTGATTCAACATTGTCAAAAAGCATTGATTAATCGTCGTCAAAAAGCATGTAGTTTCAACGTTTTATTTTTGTTGTAGAATATCGATTGGGAAATGACCAAATTTTAATGTTCAATTCAACGTCAGAACCTGACATTGAATAAACGTTGTCCAAAGGCATGTTGTTTCGACGTATTTGTGTTAGACAATATTGGTTGGAAAATGACCAAAATTCAATGCCAATTGTATGTTTACGTTAGCACATTAGCATTACCATGCTAAATGTTTTAGCCATTTTTGCAGAAGTACACCTTCGTCATTAAACTTAATAGCTGCCAGCACGCTAACGTTAGCATTTTAGTTTGTGTCGATTGTGATACTTCTCCTTTCATCCTTATTTGGACTTTTCCCCCCCTCTCCCCCTGTTTTGCCGAGCGTGCTCAGTCAGTCGGTGGGCAGCCTGGGTGTAATTTGGCCCTGAGGGGCTGTTTGGCAGTGGGAGGGGTTAACGGGGGGGTGGGGGGGGCAGCCCTACTCCAAGCGGGTGTAGCGTAGGCCGATGGATGCAAGGAGGGCATGAAATAAATATTAATGGAACTAGGTTGAAGGGGATTTAGTTAAGGTGGCTTCTGGCCTCTCATTGGACGATTGTTTGTTTTTTATGCAGTACTTTTAATGCATCTTTAATTCACACAGGTGACGCAACCAATTGTTGCAACCAATGTTGTAACCTTTCTAGGATTTTGGAGTTGATTTAAGTCAGAAAGGTGCACATTTGGGCAGCACCTTAAGCAGACTTCTGCTTTTTTTGGTGCATTTTAGGTCAAATGTAAAAAAAATATTTTGTTGAAAAACAAGTCAAGTGTGAAGTGAATGATATTTATATAGCGCTTTTCTCTAGTGACTCAAAGCGCTTTACATAGTGAAACCCAATATCTAAGTTACATTTTTAAAACAATGCCAATTATATTTTTTCTCTGAATTTTGTGACATGCAATTTTTAGACATTTTAAAGCTGCAAAAATATAAAACCAAATATAGCTCTAATTTTGTTCTGCGAGGGAGTTCCTAATACAGGGGTCCCCAACGCGGTGCCCGCGGGCACCAGGTAGCCCGTAAGGACCAGATGAGTCGCCCGCTGGCCTGTTCTAAAAATAGCTCAAATAGCAGCACTTACCAGTGAGCTGCCTCTATTTTTTTAAATGTTATTTATTTACTAGCAAGCTGGTCTCGCTTTGCTTGAAATGTTTAATTTTAAGAAAAAAAAAACCTCAAATAGAATTTGAAAATCCAAGAAAATATTTTAAAGACTTGGTCTTCACTTGTTTAAATAAATGCATTTTTTTTTTTTACTTTGCTTCTTATAACTTTCAGAAAGACAATTTTAGAGAAAAAATACAACTATAAAAATGATTTTAGGGTTTTTAAAACACATGTACCTTTTTTACCCTTTGAATTCCTTCCTCTTCTTTCCTGACAATTTAAATCAATGTTCAAGTATTTTTTTTATTTTTATTTTAAAGAATAATAAATATATTTTAATTTAAGTCTTATTTTAGCTTCTGTTTTTTCGGCGAAGAATATTTGTGAAATATTTATTCAAACTTATGATTAAAATTCAAAAAATATAGTCCGGCAAATCTATAAAATCTTTAGAGTCGAATGTAAATCTTATTTCAAAGTCTTTTGAATTTCTTTAAAAATTTTTGTTCTGGAAAATCTAGAAGCAATAATGATTTGTCTTTGTTAGAAATATAGCTTGGTCCAATTTGTTATATATTCTAACAAAGTGCAGATTGGATCGATCGATCCATCTATCTATCTATCTATCTATCTATCTATCTATCCATCCATCTATCTATCTATCTATCTATCTATCTATCTATCTATCTATCTATCTATCTATCTATCTATCTATCCATCCATCCATCCATCCATCCATCCATCCATCCATCCATCCATCCATCCATCCATCCATCCATCCATCCATCCATCCATCCATCCATCCATCCATCCATCCATCCATCCATCCATCCATCCATCCATCCATCCATCCATCCATCCATCTAGATATTTATCTATCTATCTATTTATCCATCCATCCATCCATCCATCCATCCATCCATCCATCCATCCATCTAGATATTTATCTATCTATCTATCTATTTATCCATCCATCCATCCATCCATCTATCTATCTATCTATCCATCGATCTATCTAGATATTTATCTATCTATCTATCTATTTATCCATCCATCCATCCATCCATCTATCTATCCATCTAAACCCGCATCCAGCCTCAGACTGACACTTTTTTTTACCTCATCTCAGCTTGATTTAAGGCAGAATTTCAAGAATAGATCCCCCCCCCCCCCCCCCCCCCCCAAAAAAAAGCATATAAAGGTAAAGTATGTGAAAAAATGCAAAAAATAAAAAAAGGAATGCTCAGTAATAGTGTGTTGCTGCAAGATAGTGAGTGTCAGGCCGCATCACTGTGACATGTCTTTGGTGTGGAAATACAAGCAGCCCAGGCAGCCTCAGTCCAGTCCACCCCCCCCCATGGGATGCATACCGCTGTGTGTGTGTGTGTGTGTGTGTGTGTGTGTGTGTGTGTGTGTGTGTGTGTGTGTAGTGAGCACTGATAGAAGAAACAAAGAGCCAGAGGCCACAAAGAGCAGCAAAAACCAAGCACTGCCTCCCAATGATGTTGTTGCCTACCAATGGCCTGTGTGGGCTTACAACCTCGACACAAATCACTCAATAATAAAAAGCAATACGATACAATTTACTGCAAAAAAAAAACTAAAAATGTGCAACATTTTCAGGGCCAGTTCTGAAATACAAATATATATTTTTTTTATATAATAGCAAAACACTTTTTTTTTTTTTCATTTATTATGATCCAAGCACACATTGTAGTTGTGTATATAAAAGGAGAACATGAGGATATTATAAGAATGACGTTTTATAGCAGGGGTCCCCAAAGTCCGGCCCGCCAGTGTCCAAAATCCGGCCTGCGGGAAGTCCCAAGTTAAAATATTTGAATTTGAATTTTATTTTTGTATTTTAATATTTTAAAATCTGTCCTTTCTAATCCATTTTCTACTGCTTGGATCCACTTTGGACTGGGTTCTCACCGTTATGTTTGATCCACTATGGATTGGACTTTCACAATATCATGTTAGATCCGCTCGACATCCATTGCTTTCCATCCCCCCGGGGGGGTTGGTTGGCCACATATGCAGTCCTCTCCAAGGTTTCTCATTGTCGACGTCCCACTGGGGTGAGTTTTTCCTTGCCCTTATGTGGACTCTACCGAGGATGTCGTTGTGGTTTGTGCAGCCCTTTGAGACACTTGGGATTTAGGGCTATATAAATAAACATTGATTGATTGATTGATTTTTCAATTGATTGATTGATTGACTGCTTGTTACTCTCGGTGTCTCCTAGCCGCTCAGGCAAATAATATTATTTAAAAATGCATTTTCCCATTGATAATGTGACATCATTGCACTCGGAATATATGTATATATATATATATATATATATATATATATATATATATATATATATATATATATATATATATATATATATATAGCCAAGGTTACTGTTGTTTATCCGTTATACATTGCTCAATACCGGGGTAGAGTGGAATATACGTTAGGTCAGGAAAAAAATAGAGAGGCTATATTATCCTTACAAGCTTGTTTTGCAGGTTTCCCTGCTTTTCAGGGGATTTTATTATATATTTCATAATAAAATCATAGTCAAGGTTACTGTGGTTTATCCGTTATACATTGCTCAATACCGGGGTAGAGCGGAATATACGTTAGTTCAGGAAAAAACACAGAGGCTATTGCATCCCTACAAGCCTGTTTTGCAGGTTTCCCTGCTTTTCAGGGGATGTTATTATATATTTTATTATAAAATCCCCTGTTTCGCAGCTTTCCCTGCTATTCAGAGGATTTTATTATATATATGCATCTATTTTCTACCGATTATCCCTTTCGGGTTCGCGGGGAGTGCTGGAGCCTATGTTATTATAAAATCCCCTGAAGAGCAGGGAAACCTAAGAAACAGTCTTGTAGGGAGGAAATAGCCTCTGTGTTATTTCCTGGCCTATCGTGTGTGTGTATGTATATATATATATATATATATATATATATATATATATATATATAGCAAGTCTTCCTTTGACACATAAATTATATACAATTGGAAAAAAAACTGTTAGAATAGGTATAAAAGTGTTAAAATAATAACATGAGAAAATACACTGTTCAAGACAAAAAACGGTATCATAAATTAAAATAAAACTCACATAAAATCCATCCATCCATCCATCATCTTCCGCTTATCCGAGGTCGGGTCGCGGGGGCAGCAGCCTAAGCAGGGAAGCCCAGACTTCCCTATCTCCAGCCACTTCGTCTAGCTCTTCCCGGGGGATCCCGAGGCGTTCCCAGGCCAGCCGGGAGACATAGTCTTTCCAACGTGTCCTGGGTCTTCCCCGTGGCCTCCTACCAGCTGGACGTGCCCTAAACACATCCCTAGGGAGGCGTTCGGGTGGCATCCTGACCAGATGCCCGAACCACCTCATCTGGCTCCTCTCGATGTGGAGGAGCAGCGGCTTTACGTTGAGCTCCTCCCGGATGGCAGAGCTTCTCACCCTATCTCTAAGGGAGAGCCCCGCCACCCGGCGGAGGAAACTCATTTCGGCCGCTTGTACCCGTGATCTTATCCTTTCGGTCATGACCCAAAGCTCATGACCATAGGTGAGGATGGGAACGTAGATCGACCGGTAAATTGAGAGCTTTGCCCTTCCGGCTCAGCTCCTTCTTCACCACAACGGATCGGTACAACGTCCGCATTACTGAAGACGCCGCACCGATCCGCCTGTCGATCTCACGATCCACTCTTCCCCCACTCGTGAACAAGACTCCTAGGTACTTGAACTCCTCCACTTGGGGCAGGGTCTCCTCCCCAACCCGGAGATGGCACTCCACCCTTTTCCGGGCGAGAACCATGGACTCGGACTTGGAGGTGCTGATTCTCATTCCGGTCGCTTCACACTCGGCTGCGAACCGATCCAGTGAGAGCTGAAGATCCCGGCCAGATGAAGCCATCAGGACTACATCATCTGCAAAAAGCAGAGACCTAATCCCGTGGCCACCAAACCGGAACCCCTCAACGCCTTGACTGCGCCTAGAAATTCTGTCCATAAAAGTTATGAACAGAATCGGTGACAAAGGACAGCCTTGGCGGAGTCCAACCTTCACTGGAAACGTGTCCGACTTACTGCCAGCAATGCGGACCAAGCTCTGACACTGATCATACAGGGAGCGGACTGCCACAATAAGACAGTCCGATACCCCATACTCTCTGAGCACTCCCCACAGGACTTCCCGAGGGACACGGTCGAATGCCTTCTCCAAGTCCACAAAGCACATGTAGACTGGTTGGGCAAACTCCCATGCACCCTCAAGAACCCTGCCGAGAGTATAGAGTTGGTCCACAGTTCCACGACCAGGACGAAAACCACACTGTTCCTCCTGAATCCGAGGTTCGACTATCCGGCGAAGCCTCCTCTCCAGTACACCTGAATAAACCTTACCGGGAAGGCTGAGGAGTGTGATCCCACGATAGTTGGAACACACCCTCCGGTCCCCCTTCTTAAAGAGAGGGACCACCACCCCGGTCTGCCAATCCAGAGGTACCGCCCCCAATGTCCACGCGATGCTGCAGAGTCTTGTCAACCAAGACAGCCCCACAGCATCCAGAGCCTTAAGGAACTCCGGGCGGATCTCATCCACCCCCGGGGCCTTGCCGCCGAGGAGCTTTTTAACTACCTCAGCGACCTCAGCCCCAGAAAT
The DNA here is from genome assembly GCF_033978795.1 of Nerophis ophidion. Classification (NCBI taxonomy): domain Eukaryota; kingdom Metazoa; phylum Chordata; class Actinopteri; order Syngnathiformes; family Syngnathidae; genus Nerophis; species Nerophis ophidion. The sequence continues at coordinate 7,032,081 of NC_084639.1, read as the reverse complement.
AGGAGAGTCCACTACAGATTCCCCAGGCACCGCTTCCTCAAAGAAAGACGTGTTGGTGGGATTGAGGAGGTCTTCGAAGTATTCCCTCCACCGATCCACAACATCCGCAGTCGAAGTCAGCAGAACACCATCCGCACCATACACGGTGTTGATAGTGCACTGCTTCCCCTTCCTGAGGCGCCGTATGGTGGTCCAGAATCGCTTCGAAGCCGTCCGGAAGTCGTTTTCCATGGCTTCCCCGAACTCTTCCCATGTCCGAGTTTTTGCCTCCGCGACCGCTAAAGCTGCACACCGCTTGGCCCGTCGGTACCCGTCTACTGCCTCCGGAGTCCTATGAGCCAAAAGAACCCGATAGGACTCCTTCTTCAGCTTGACGGCATCCCTCACTGCTGGTGTCCACCAACGGGTTCTGGGATTACCGCCACGACAGGCACCAACAACCTTGCGGCCACAGCTCCAATCAGCCGCCTCGACAATAGAGGTTCGGAACATGGTCCACTCGGACTCAATGTCCCGCACCTCCCTCGTGACATGTTCAAAGTTCTCCCGGAGGTGTGAATTGAAACTCTCTCTGACAGGAGACTCTGCCAGACGTTCCCAGCAGACCCTCACAATGCGCTTGGGCCTGCCAGGTCTGTCCGGCATCCTCCCCCACCATCGCAGCCAACTCACCACCAGGTGGTGATCGGTAGAAAGCTCCGCCCCTCTCTTCACCCGAGTGTCCAAAACATAAGGCCGCAAATCCGATGACACAACTACAAAGTCGATCATGGAACTGCGGCCTAGGGTGTCCTGGTGCCAAGTGCACATATGGACACCCTTATGTTTGAACATGGTGTTTGTTATCGACAAACTGTGACGAGCACAAAAGTCCAATAACAAAACACCACTCGGGTTTAGATCCGGGCGACCATTCTTCCCAATCACGCCTCTCCAGGTTTCACTGTCGTTGCCAACATGAGCGTTGAAGTCTCCCAGTAGGACAAGGGAATCACCCGGAGGAGCACTTTCCAGTACTCCCTCGAGTGTTCCCAAAAAGGGTGGGTATTCTGAACTGCTGTTTGGTGCGTAAGCACAAACAACAGTCAGGACCCGTCCCCCCACCCGAAGGCGAAGGGAAGCTACCCTCTCGTCCACCGGGTTAAACTCCAACGTCCAGGCTTTGAGCCGGGGGGCAACCAGAATTGCCACCCCAGCCCGTCGCCTCTCACTGCCGGCAACGCCAGAGTGGAAGAGGGTCCAGTCCCTCTCGAGAGAACTGGTTCCAGAGCCCTTGCTGTGCGTCGAGGTGAGTCCGACTATATCCAGCCGGAACTTCTCTACCTCGCGCACTAGCTCAGGCTCCTTCCCCCCCCAGTGAGGTGACGTTCCACGTCCCAAGAGCTAGCTTCTGTAGCCGAGGATCAGACCGCCAAGTGCCCTGCCTTCGGCTGCCGCCCAGCTCACAATGCAAAATTAAAATAAAACTCACATAAAATTGTAAATTAAAAGCATTTTTAAAAGCATTTATTTTGAAAAGCGCACAAATATTAGACAAGATCCCCATAATACTTAATATCTGACTTTTTTTTTTAAATACTGTATCAAAAATTTTAAGAAAACTCAAAAACAAAAGTAAAATAAAAGCATTTTTAAAAGGTTTTATTTAGAAAAAAAATAAAAATAAATATATATATATATATATATATATATATATATATATATATACATATATATATATATATATATATATGTATATATATACATATATGTATATATATTTATATATATATATATACTGTGTATACACATACAGTTACTTTGCATTAAGTCGACCCAATGCAGCCGCCCAGTCTAAAAATTTGGCCACAAAAATCTCTTAATCAAAAATTCAAACACAGTGTTACTGTTCAAACTATGTGAAATATTACAGTGGCTAAAAATTTCGATTATTCTTGTTAATTAAAACATTTCTAATTAATACTTAGGCCTACTATGTTTGAATGTTGGTCGTTATGGTGGCACTTGGAGAGCCAAGTATTTTCTGAGATAGTATTTGGTGGGGAAAAAAAAGTTGAACTGCGCCTAAATTGGATCATGATGTCCGGTTCCACCCCATTACTATTATAAGTACCGTTTACGTGTCCTCTTGGCGTCGTCCTCGAGTGAGGTCATGTGACCGCTGCGATAATGCGTAACTGATGTTCGCCGTCGATAGCCATTCAGCGGGGGAAAAGTGCAGTGAATTGCGCAGTGCAGCCGGGTTCAAAACAAGCAGCGACGACTGCAATCAGCGCCTGTGTCACACGTGTCACACCGCCGATTGCACGACACCCGGCCGTTCCCTCGCCCCAAGTGTGACGGAGCATTTATCATGATGTGTCTTTTTCCCCTGCCAACGCCTCCATGACCTCGACGCAGGTGCTCATTTTTTCCTTAACCATGCGCGTCTCACGGCTTCTGCAAGCACTCGCGGGAGCAGTACGAGAAGCTGTCCATCATGCACAAGAACATGCAGAAGCTCTACGAGAACACGGGCAGCTACTTCGCCTTCGACCCGCAGGCCGTCAGCGTGGAGGACTTCTTCGGGGAGCTCTCCAACTTCCGCACCCTCTTCCTGGTGAGTAACAATGCAGACGCATTTATTGTGTACTCGGGGCGTTCAATCGATTGCATCTGGACTGTACCAAATTGCATCATGACTAGGGAAGGTTGTTTGGATTGGGTCATATAGGTATTTCCTCGGATGAGCGACAAAACGTCTTCTAAGACCAACCAAACAGTCCAGTTGTGATCGATTGAATGCCCTGAGATGACAACTACCTGGATGAATGAGAACATGTATAGACATAGTTTATTGTGTACATGCTTATGGTCATTAATTGCAGTAGCTGTCCAACTTCCGCGCCCTCTTCCTGGTGAGTAACACTGCAGATAAACGACACTTTTATTGTCTACTCAGGTCATTCAATCGATTGCAACTGGACTGTTTGGTTTGTCCTGAAAGTCTCATCCGAGTAGGCTTCATCAGTTCGTGGTCATTGACTTAGATTGGTCAGATCTAGTCCCGACTAGTGAGCAGCTTGTGTTATGTGTGACCATGTTTATTGATTCATTTTGGGCTGGTTCTTTTTTTTGTTTTGTTTCTGCATCATGACTAGGGAAGGTTGTTTGGATTGGGTCATATAGGTATTTCCTCGGATGAGCGACAAAACGTCTTCTAAGACCAACCAAACAGTCCAGTTGTGATCGATTGAATGCCCTGAGATGACAACTACCTGGATGAATGAGAACATGTATAGACATAGTTTATTGTGTACATGCTTATGGTCATTAATTGCAGTAGCTGTCCAACTTCCGCACCATCTTCCTGGTGAATAACACTGCAGATAAAGGACACTTTTATTGTCTACTCAGGTCATTCAATCGATTGCAACTGGACTGTTTGGTTTGTCCTGAAAGTCTCATCCGAGTAGGCTTCATCAGTTCGTGGTCATTGACTTAGATTGGTCAGATCTAGTCCCGACTAGTGAGCAGCTTGTGTTATGTGTGACCATGTTTATTGATTCATTTTGGGCTGGTTCTTTTTTTTGTTTTGTTTCTGCATCATGACTAGGGAAGGTTGTTTGGATTGGGTCACATAGGTATTTCCTCGGATGAGCGACAAAACGTCTTCTAAGACCAACCAAACAGTCCAGTTGTGATCGATTGAATGCCCTGAGATGACAATGACCTGGATGAATGAGAACATGTATAGACATAGTTTATTGTGTACATGCTTATGGTCATTAATTGCAGTAGCTGTCCAGCTTCCGCGCCCTCTTCCTGGTGAGTAACACTGCGGATAAAAGACACTTTTATTGTCTACTCAGGTCATTCAATCGATTGCAACTGGACTGTTTGGTTTGTCCTGAAAGTCTCATCCGAGTAGGCTTCATCAGTTCGTGGTCATTGACTTAGATTGGTCAGATCTAGTCCCGACTAGTGAGCAGCTTGTGTTATGTGTGACCATGTTTATTGATTTATTTTGGGCTGATTCTTTTTTTTCCTGCATCATGACTAGGGAAGGTTGTTTGGATTGGGTCATATAGGATTTTTTTTTCCTCGGATGAGCGACAAAACGTTTTCTAAGACAAACCAAACAGTCCAGTTGTGATCAATTGAATGTACTGACATGACAATGACCGGGATGTATGAGAACATTTTTAGACATATGTTATTGTGTACATGCTTATGGTCATTAATTGCTGTAGCTGTCCAACTTCTGCACCCTCTTCCTTGTGAGTTACAATGCAGTCACTTTTATTGAGTACTCAGGTCATTCAGTCGATTACAACTGGACTGTTTGGTTTGTCCTAAGAGACCCATCCGAGTAGGTTTCATCAGTTCGTGGTCATTGACTTAGATTGGTCAGATCTAGTCCCGACTAGTGAACAGCTTGTGTTATGTGTGACCATGTTTGTTGATTTATTTTGGGCTGATTCTTTTTTTTTTTTTGCATCATGACTAGGGAAGGTTGTTTGGATTGGGTCATATAGGTATTTTCTTTTCCTCGGATGAGCGGCAAAACGACTTCTAAGACCAACCAAACAGTCCAGTTGTGATCAATTGAATGTACTGACATGACAGCGACCTCGCCCTCGCACATCACATCCGTTTCAAAACTGGTTTCTGGCTGGTGATCCAGATTATCCATGCATGCTATGATCTTCTTCTTTGTGCCAACAAAGTTTATTGTGTACATGCTTATGGTCATTAATTGCTGTAGCTGTCCAACTTCTGAACCCTCTTCCTTGTGAGTAACAATGCAGACACTTTTATTAAGTACTCAGGTCATTCAGTCCATTACAACTGGACTGTTTGGTTTGTCCTGAGAGACTCACCCAAGTAGGCTTCATTAGTTCGTGGTCATTGACTTAGATTGGTCAGATCTAGTCCCGACTAGTGAGCAGGATGTGTTATGTGTGACCATGTTTATTGATTTATTTTGGGCTGGTTCTTTTTTTTTTTCTGCACCATGACTAGGGAAGGTTGTTTGGATTGAGTCATACATAGGTACATTTTTTCCACGGATGAGCGGCAAAACATCTTCTAAGACCAACCAAACAGTCCAGTTGTGATCGATTGAATGACCTGGATGAATGAGAACGAGTATAGACATAGTTTATTGTGTACATGCTTATGGTCATTAATTGCAGTAGCTGTCCAACTTCCGGTCTCTTCCTGGCGAATAACAAAATACGCTTTTATTTGTGTATTAGGGGCATTCAATTGATTGGAACTGGTCTGTTTGGTTTGTATTAAAGACGGTTTCATCAGTTCATGGTCATAGACTTAGATTATTCAGATTCAGTCCGACTTGTCGAGTGTGGCCCACAGGCGTTTTCAATTTGGCCGGCGAGTCGGGACTAAGTTCAGTTAGCAATTTGGCCGGGGGTTTTGTTTTCATAAAATATACAAATAGTCAGCGGTGTAATAAGCTGTTATTTTGTCGCCAACAAATATAACTCAAGTCAGTGGACATTAATTGTACATCAAAGTGTTCTTGTCCACAGCATTTACTTATATGACTCAATCCAAACAACCATCCCTAGTCATTGTGCAGGGAAAAAAAAAAAAAACGCACAAAAATTCAATAAACATGGTCACACATAACAAACTGCTCACTAGTCGGACTATATCTGACCAATTTAAGTCCAGGAGCTAAAACGGATGACGTTTTCTCGGATGAGCATCGAAACATATTCGAAGACTAACCAAACAGTCCAGTTGTGATCGATTGAATGCCCTGAAATGACAATGACCTGGATGAATGAGAACATGTATAGACATAGTTTATTGTGTATGTGCTTATGGTCATTAATTGCAGTAGTTCAGGGTTATTAAACTAAATTGTTTTGGGGGTTACATGTCCAGAAAGCTAAGAACCGGGGAGCTGGTCTTCCAAAACCCAAAACGAGTGAAGATGGCAACTTGTTAATGATTTGCAAATCCTTTTCAACTTATATTCAATTGAATAGACTGCAAAGACAAGATATTTAATTTTCCAACTGAGAAACTTTTTTTTTTTTGCAAATAATCATTAACTTAGGATTTAATGGCAGCAGCACGTTGCAAAAAAGTTGGCAAAGGGGCATTTTCACCACTATGTTACATGGCCTTTTTTTTTTTTTTTAACAACACTCAGTAAACATTTGGGAACTGAGGAGACACATTTTTGAAGCTTTTCAGGTGGAATTTGTTCCAATTCTTGCTTGATGTACAGCTTGAGTTGCTCAACAGTCCGGTTTCTCCGTTGTGTTATTTTAGGCTTCATATTGCGCCACAAGCTCGATCCAGGACCAGCCCAAGCCCGAGGCATTTTTTTTCTTTTTTGTTAATGTGACCGAAAACAATGGCGGTTTACATACCCCCCCATTCCTTTAGAAACAGCCGTTGTTATGTAAACAGGGAAAGTCCGAATAAAAAGAGGTGGCGTCCAATCTTTCGCCAGAGCGTGCTGAAGACTGTACAAGAGTACAGCCCCGACGTTTCTCCTCAAATTGAGCCAAATTTAATTATGTCTGTGTTTAATTCCTCGATTCTTGTCTCGTTTAATAGATGTCATCAGTGTTTGAACCTGACAAGTTCTGAAGCACGGAACCCACGTTTGCTAGTAATCTAGAACTTAATAAATAACCAAAAAAACTGAAAAGCGTGGGCAATTCTATCAGGAGGTACCACTGTAAGACCATACTTCCTCAATTGCCTCTCTACTAGCACGAAAGTCAGACTTCAGCTGTTTTGGTGTCACGAGGTTAAACAGTGCCACTAAAAAAAACAGACTTCTTAGCCTCTACATAATGCTAAAAAACCGAGAAAACACTCGATTGAGGTAAATATGAGTTCTTAAAGGAAAAGGTCAGACGTGCGGTTAAAGGCGTAAATGCGAAAAGATTTCTCCCTCGCGATAACCTCACTCTGCTGCCAAAGTGATTTGTGGCCATAAATTTCCCAGAGGCCGTGTTTATGACAAGTTGCTTGTCCCCCCCCCCACCCCCCTCCTGAATCCCCCCTCCTGTGGAAAGAACCGGAATGCGGCGAGCGTGGCTGCGGGTCCCTTCGCTCAGTAAGTCAACATAGCACCCCTCGACTTGTCAACATGTCTCTGGACGCCACCAGTAAACACAAGTGTGTACTTCTTAGCAGTGTTTGCAATAATAACGCCGTTACTAGCATATTCCCTAATCTAGTTAATTACTTTTAGGTGCGTTACAACGCCGTTGGCGGTAGCTTGATGCCACCTGGCCCGCTACTTTTGATGTGGTTTTATGTCGACAACAAGACGGCGTCATAAGTGCAGCAAGTTCAATGTATAAAATAGGAAGAGGCGACACATTTAATGATAGAAGTGAGTAACTTGCCATCCAAACAATACCCCGTTTGTTGACAAGAAGCAGAGTCAATCTCTTTATTGAGCAGAGGTGACAATCCGATGAAAGGATTCAAAAGATGTTTTGAAAAGCATGTTTAGCTATTCCTCGTCCTGCCGGGATGATACTTGAAAGAAACGTACAAACCCCGTTTCCATATGAGTTGGGAACTTGTGTTAGAGGTAAATATAAACGGAATACAATCATTTTCAACCCATATTCAGTTGAATATGCTACAAAGACAACATATTTTATGTTCAAACTGATAAACATTTTTTTTTGTTGTAAATAATCATTAACTTTAGAAATTGATGCCAGCAACACGTGACAAAGAAGTTGGGAAAGGGGGCAAAAAATACTGATAAAGTTGAAGAATGGTCATCAAACACTTATTTGGAACATCCCACAGGTGTGCAGGCTAATTGGGAACAGGTGTGTGCCATGATTGGGTATAAAGACAGCTTCCCAAAAAATGCTGTCTTTCACAAGAAAGGATGGGGCGAGGTACACCCCTTTGTCCACAACCGCCTGAGCAAACAGTCAAACAGTTTAAGAACAACGTTTCTCAAAGTGCAATCGCAAGAAATTTAGGGATTTCAACATCTACGGTCCATAATATCATCGAAAGGTTCAGAGAATTTGGAGAAATCCCTCCACCTAAGCGGCATGGCCGGAAACCAACATTGAATGACCGTGACCTTTGATCCCTCAGACGGCACTGTATCAAAAACCGATATCACCACATGGGCTCAGGAACACTTCAAAAACCACTGTCGCTAAATACAGTTTGTCACTACATCTGTAAGTGCAAGTTAAAGCTCTACTATGCAAAGCGAAAGTCATTTATCAACAACATCCAGAAATTTTGCCGGCTTCTCTGGGCCCGAGATCATCTAAGATGGACTGATGCAAAGTGGAAAAGTGTTCTGTGGTCTGACGAGTCCACATTTCAAATTGTTTTAGGAAATATTCGACATCGTGTCATCCGGACCAAAAGGGAAGCGAACTATCAAGACTGTTATCGACGCAAAGTTCAAAAGCCAGCATTTGTGATGGTATGGGGGTGCATTAGTGCCCAAGGCATGGGTAACTTACACATCTGTGAAGGCAACATTAATGCTGAAAGGTACATACAGGTTTTGGAACAACATATGCTGCCATCTAAGCGCCGTCTATATCATGGACACCCCTGCTTATTTCAGCAAGACAATGCCAAGCCACATTACAGCGTGGCTTTGTAAAAAAAAAAAGAGTGCGGGTACTTTCCTGCCCCCCCTGCAGCTCCAGACCTGTCTCCCATCGAAAATGTGTGGCGCATTATGAAGCGTAAAATACGACAGCGGAGACCCCGGACTGTTGAACGACTGAAGCTCTACATAAAAGAAGAATGGGAAAGAATTCCACTTTCAAAGCTTCAACAATTAGTTTCCTCAGTTCCCAAACGTTTATTGAGTGTAGTTAAAAGAAAAGGTGATGTAACACAGTGGTGAACATGCCCTTTCCCAACTACTTTGGCACGTGTTGCAGCCATGAAATTCTAAGTGAATTAATATTTGCAAAAAAACAATAAAGTTTATGAGTTTGAACATGAAATATCTTGTCTTTGTAGTGCATTCAATTGAATATGGGTTGAAAATGATTTGCAAATCATTGTATTCTGTTTATATTTACATCTAAAACAATTTCCCAACTCATACGGAAACGGGGTTTGTAAGTACTCTGTGATTGTGTGCTGCCGAACATGCCGGTACTTTTTAGAGCCGGTATAGTACCGAATATGATTCATTAGTATCGCGGTACTATACTAATACCGGTATACCGTACAACCCTAGTTCCTACCTAAAGGTCCCGTCTCGAGTAGCCAAGACGGTCTATCCCTTCAATAATTCATTAAACGCCACACACACAGGGGTGTGGATTCCAACCGCGCCACTGATCTCACCCCACAGAGTCACTGCTGTATCTCATTTGAATTTTTACAAACTCTACGGCGTCTGGTCTTTTGAGCAGGAAATGTGTTTATTAGCCATCTGTTAGTTGCGTCGTGAGCCAGTCTGTGCATGTGTGGATGGAATGCCCCAGTGTTGGCTTCCAGACACGGTCGGGTGATGGAATCTGGCAGGGATGCCTCACAGAAATCTTCAACGTGATCAGTACCATCATGATAATTTACCATATTGCGCCGGGATTAGCCGTCTTTAAAAAAAATTGCTGGACCGGAATGCGGAACGGATACAGGAGCCACGCTTGCGAGGTCCCCACTTTGCGCGAACCGGCTTCTTTGCGATACCCACTCAGGCTTCTTTTTTGGACTTGTTAGAAAGTCACTCAATTAGCGAGAAAGACGGTTCGCTCATCCCAGCCCATCTGCTGCACTTTGATAACTCATTAATGGAGGGAGAGAGAGAGGGGGAAAAAAAATTATGAAATTTTCCTTTCCCCTCAACGCTCCCAGTCAGGATTACACATGCAGGCAATTCATGCGCTCTCCTGAACGTGGCAGCCGCGTTAAATGAGGCACTTTTTGGACGAGTTTGTGCCGGAATTAAATATCGTGATGAGAGTATGAGGCAAAAAAAAAAAAAAAAAAAGGTGAGGAAATTGATAATTTGTAACAATTACCGTGGGGTTTGGGCAAGCTGGCTATTTTACTCCAAAGTGAATCACTAACTAAACACGCATCCCTCATTCCTTGTTATTATTATTGACACTCAGTTCAAACTGGCGGTGGAAAAGCAGCGGGGTTCCAGCTGTGGTTGAGTCCCAAACAAGAAGTAATGGGGATCCAAAAAAAGGTGAAGTGAAGTGAATTATATTTATATAGCGCTTTTCTCTAGCGACTCAAAGCGCTTTACATAGTGAAACCCAATATCTAAGTTACATTTTTAAACCAGTGTGGGTGGCACTGGGAGCAGGTGGGTAAAGTGTCTTGCCCAAGGATACAACGGCAGTGACTAGGATGGCGGAAGCGGGAATCGAACCTGCAACCCTCAAGTTGCTGACACGGCCTCTCTACCAACCGAGCTATACCGGAGTATTGAAGGCCTACTGAAATGAGATTTTCTTATTTAAACGGGGATAGCAGGTCCATTCTATGTGTCATACTTGATCATTTTGCGATATTGCCATATTTTTGCTGAAAGGATTTAGTAGAGAACATCCACGATAAAGTTCGCAACTTTTGGTCTCTAATGAAAAAGCCTTGCCTGTACCGGAAGTAGCAGACGATGTGCGTGTGACGTCACGGGTTGTAGGGCTCCTCACATCCTCACATTGTTTGTAATGTGGGCCTGCAGCAGCAAGAGCTATTCGGACTGAGAAAGCGACAAGTTCTCCATTAATTTGAGTGACGATGAAAGACTCGTGGATGAGGAAAGTTAGAGTGAAGCACACAAAAAAATATATAGGCGGCTGTGGTAGCGTTTCAGATGTAATTAAACACATTTACTAGGATAATTCTGGAAGATCCCTTATCTGCGTATTGTGGTAATAGTGTTTTAGTGAGATTGTAAAGTCATACCTGAAAGTCGGATGGCTGCGGTAAACGCCAGTGTCTCTCAGTGAAGCCAATAGAGGAGCCAAGATCACAGCTGCCTTTTTGAGCTGCAGGAGGAAGTCCCATAATACACTGAAGTCTCCGGTAAGAGCAGACTTAATATCACAATTTTCCCATCTAAAAACTTGCTGGTTGACGTAGAGAAACATTTTCGCTTGACCGCTCTGTGTTAAAGCTTCACAACAAGCAAAGAAACACCGGCTGTGTTTCGGTTGCTAAAGGCAACAGCATTGTTCTTTATAGTCTCCATTATTAATTGAACAAATTGCTAAAGATTCAGCAACACAGATGTCCAAATTAGTGTGTAATATGCGATGAAAAGAGACGACTTTCAGCCGTGTGTGGTGCTGGGCTAATATGTCCGCTACAACCCGAGACGTCACGCGCACGCGTCATCATTCCACGACGTTTTCAACAAGAAACTCCGCGGTAAATTTAAAATTGCAATTTAGTAAACTAAAAAGGCCGTATTGGCATGTGTTGCAATGTTAATATTTCATCATTGATATATAAACTATCCGACTGTGTGGTCGGTAGTAGTGGGTTTCAGTAAGACTTTAAGGTCCAACTTTAGAAATACTCGACAAAGATTGTCTATGCCAGTGGTTCTGAACCCTATTTTCAGTGAAGTACTGCCTTCACATTCTGTCTCTGTTACATTACAGAGCTTGACCGCTCTGTTCCATAGTAAAGCTTCACCGTCATCTTTCGGGAATGTAAACAATGAAACACCGGCTGTGTTTGTATTGTTAAAGACGGCCCCAATACACCGCTTCCCACCTACAGCTTTCTTCTTTGACGTTTCCATTATTCATTGAACAAATTGCAAAAGATTCAGCAACACAGATGTCCAGAATACTGTGGAATTATGCGATGGAAGCAGACGACTTATAGCTGGGAACGGTGCTGGAACAAAATGTCCTCTACAATGCGTAACGTCACGCCCAGGCGTCATCATACCGCAACGTTTCAGCAGGATACTTCGGCGCGAAATTAAAAATTGCAATTTAGTAAAATAAAAAGGCCGTATTGGCATGTGTTGCAATGTTAATATTTCATCATTGATATATAAACTATCAGACTGTGTGGTCGGTAGTAGTGGGTTTCAGTAGGCCTTTAAATGGCAAGTTTAGATTCAGGCTAAACCAAAGTTATTGTTTGTTCACTGCCACTGTGAGTCGACTTATCACCGGAGTTTCTAGTTTATTTGCAAAGTTTGATTCTTGTCAGTTCTTTTTGGGTGGGTTGTTTTTTAATCGTGTGGTTGCTTATTTGGGCTTGCTTTTCGGACCCCATGGCTAAGCAAAAGGTGTTTGCGCCGGTACAAGGTTTAACGTTCCCTGGTTATGGCGCCTCTCGTTGAATTAAATACCAGGCTGACAGACAGCGAGACAAAGGGCAAGTTGATGGCAAAATTTATGAAGAAAAAAAATATTATCATTTAAAATATCGTATTTTGAGGACTATATATACGATATTTTAAATGATAATATATATATTTTTTTCATTTAAAATATCGTGTATATAGTCCTCAAAATACGATATGACTATATATGGCTTCACGGTGGCAGAGGGGTTAGTGCGTCTGCCTCACAATACGAAGTTTCTGCAGTCCTGGGTTCAATTCCAGGCTCAGGATCTTTCTGTGTGGAGTTTGCATGTTCTCCCCGTGAATGCGTGGGTTCCCTCCGGGTACTCCGGCTTCCTCCCACTTCCAAAGACATGCACCTGGGGATAGGTTGATTGGCAACACTAAATTGGCCCTAGTGTGTGAATGTGAGTGTGAATGTTGTCTGTCTATCTGTGTTGGCCCTGCGATGAGGTGGCGACTTGTCCAGGGTGTACCCCGCCTTCCGCCCAATTGTAGCTGAGATAGGCGCCAGCGCCCCCCGCGACCCCGAAAGTGAATAAGCGGTAGAAAATGGATGGATGGATGGAGGACTATATATATATATATATATATATATATATATATATATATATATATATATATATATAATGTGTGTGTGTGTGTGTGTATGTATGTATATATGTACAAACCCTGTTTCCATATGAGTTGGGAAATTGTGTTAGATGTAAATATAAACAGAATACAATGATTTGCAAATCCTTTTCAACCCATATTCAATTGAATGCACTACAAAGACAAGATATTTAATGTTTAAACTCATTAACTTTATTTTTTTTTTTGCAAATAATAATTACCTTAGAATTTCATAGCTGCAACATGTGCTAAAGTAGTTGGGAAAGGGCATGTTCACCACTGTGTTACATCACCTTTTCTTTTAACAACACTCAATAAACGTTTGGGAACTAAGGAGACACATTTTTGAAGCCTTTCAAGTGGAATTCTTTCCCATTCTCGTTTTATGTACAGCTTAAGTTGTTCAACAGTCCTGGGTCTCCCTTGTGGTATTTTAGGCTTCATAATGCGCCACACATTTTCAATGGGAGACAGGTCTAGACTACAGGCAAGCTAGCCTAGTACCCGTACTCTTTTACTATGAAGCCACGCTGCTGTAACAACTAACTTGGCATTGTCTTGCTGAAATAAGCAGGGGCGTCCATGATAACGTTGCTTGGATGACAACATATGTTGCTCCAAATCCTGTATGTACCTTTCAGCATTAATGGTGCCTTCACAGATGTGTAAGTTACCCATGCCTTGGGAACTAATACACCCCCATACCATCACAGATGCTGGCTTTTCAACCTTGCACCTAGAACAGTCCTGATGGTTCTTTTCCTCTTTGGTCCGGAGGACACGGCGTTCATCGTTTCCATAAAACAATTTGAAAAGTGGACTCGTCAGACCACAGAACACTTTTCCACTTTGCATCAATCCATCTTAGATGATCTCTGGCCCAGCGAAGTCGGCGGCGTTTCTGGATGTTGTTGATAAATGGCTTTGGCTCTGCATAGTAGAGTTTTAACTTGCACTCACAGATGTAGTGACAAACTGTAGTTACTGCCAGTGTTTTTCTGAAGTGTTCCTGAGCCCATGTGGTGATATCCTTTACACACTGATGTCGGTTTTTGATGCAGTACCACCTGAGGGATTAAAGGTCTGTAATATCATCGCTTAAGTGTAGTGATTTCTCCAGATTCTCTGAACCTTTTGATGATATTACGGACCGTAGATGTTGAAATTCCTAAATTTTTTTTGCAATAGCTCGTTGAGAAATGTTGTTCTTAAACCGTTCGACAATTTGCTTACAAAATAGTCACCCTCGTCCCATACTTGTTTGGGAATTACTTAGCATTTCACGAAAGCTGCTTTTATACCCAATCATGGCACCCACCTGTTCCCAATCAGCCTGCACACCTGTGGGATGTTCCAAATAAGTGTTTGATGAGCATTCCTCGACTTTATCAGTATTTATCGCCACCTTTCCCAACTTCTTTGTCACGTGTTGCTGGCATCAAATCGCAAAGTTAATGATTAGTTGCAGGAAAAAAAAAGGGTTTATCAGTTTGAACATCAAATATGTTGTCTTTGTAGCATATTCAACTGAATTTGGGTTGAAAATGATTTGTAAATCATTGTATTCCGCTCTACTTCGGCATTGAGCACTGTATAACGGATAAACCACAGAAACCTCAAACAAATATATATATATATATATATATATATATATATATATATATATATATATATATATACAAACTCAAGACAGCCATGACATTATGTTTTTTACAAGTGTATGTAAACTTTTGCTTTTGACCAAGACTTTATGTGAACACTTGAGTAGCTCGGAAGGTGTCAAGTTTGAGCGATCTGTGCTCTCCTGAGCCTTCTTATTTTCTTCAAACACTAATGGTCACATCTCCCTTCATGTTCTTCGACAAGCTCGGAATTTTGCTCGCTGGGAAATAAAAAAAAAAGGACCCAACAGGCGGCGCTTTCCAAGCTAATATAATTAGCCTTCCTGTCGTCGAGGCGGCGAGGCCTAAAAATACTCCATCAAACAAATATAGCGATGAAAGGATTGTGTTGGTACGAAAGCTTAAACTTACAAGCGGACCCTCAGCAGTCACGGCGTAACCCCGTGTCCCCGTCTTGTTCTTCACAGCAGGCAAGTTGAAATCCCTGATAAAATATTCATACACAGTTATTTGCTGGAGAGAATAATTTTAATTTCTTGGGAGGATGCCTCTTTTGGAGATGCGCAACGCGGGGAAGTCTGGAGGGAGCGCCGCGTTGTGTGCTGTTACACTTTGATGGTGGGGGGGGGGGGGGGGATGAAAAGTTGGTGAGAGACGAGGGGATCAGAGTCAAAATGATTCCGACGAGACGACCTTGGCGTTCTTCTTCATTAGGAGGGAAGACTGTGGAAAGGGCGCCGTTCCTTTGTGTAGACCAGGGGTGTCCTAACTTTTTCCACTGATAATTTTCGAAAACAATACTATATACAAACCCCGTTTCCATATGAGTCGGGAAATTGTGTTAGATGTAAATATAAACGGAATACAATGATATGCAAATCCTTTTCAACCCATATTCAGTTGAAAATGCTACAAAGACAACATATTTGATGTTCAAACTCATAAACTTTATTTTTGTTTGCAAATAATAATTAACTTTGAATTTCATGACTGCAACACGTGCCAAAGTAGTTGGGAAAGGGCATGTTCACCACTGTGTTACATCATCTTTTCTTTTAACAACACTCAATACACATTTGGGAACTGAGGAAACTAATTGTTGAAGCTTTGAAAGTGGAATTCTTTACCATTCTTGCTTGATGTACAGCTTAAGTTATTCAACATTCCGGGGTCTTGTTGTTGTATTTTACGCTTCATAATTTGCCACACATTTTCGATGGGAGACAGGTCTGGATTGCAAGCGGGCCAGGAAAGTAGCCGCACTCTTTTTTTACGAAGCCACGCTGTTGTAACACGTGGCTAGGCATTATCTGGCTGAAATAAGCAGGGGCGTCCATGATAACGTTGCTTGGATGACAACATATGTTACTCCAAAACCTGTATGGACCTTTCAGCATTAATGGTGCCTTCACAGTTGTGTAAGTTACTCAATCCTTGGGCACTAATACACCCCCATACCATCACTGATGCTGGCTTTTGAACTTTGCGCCTATAACAATCCGAATGGTTATTTTCCTCTTTGTTTTGGAGGACACCACGTCACCTGTTTCCAAATGTAATTCGAAAAGTGGACTCGTCAGACCACAGAACACTTTTCCACTTTGCATCAGTCCATTTTAGATGATCCCGGGCCCAGAGAAGCCGGCGGCGTTTCTGGATGTTGTTGGTAAATGGCTTTCGGTTTGCATAGTAGAGTTTTAACTTGCACTTACAGATGTTGCGACCAACTGTAGTTACTGACAGTGGTTTTCTGAAGTGTTCCTGAACCCATGTGGTGATGTCCTTTACACACTGATGTCGGTTCTTGATGCAGTACCGCCTGAGGGGTCAAAGGTCCGTAATATCATCGCTTACGTGCAGTGATTTCTCCAGATTCTCTGAACCTTTTGATGATTTTACGGACCGTAGATGGTAAAATCCCTAAATTCCTTGCAATAGCTCGTGGAAAAATGTTGTTCTAAAACTGATCGACAATTTGCTTACAAATTGGTGACCCTCTTCCCATCCTTGTTTGTGAATTACTTAGCATGTCATGGAAGCGTTTTTTTTATACCCAATCATGGCACCCACCTGTTCCCAATTAGCCTGCACACGTGTGGGATGTTCCAAATAAGTGTTTGGTGAGCATTTCTCAACTTTATCAGTATTTATTGAGACCTTTCCCAACTCTTTTGTCACGTGTTGCTGGCATCAAATTCAAAAGTTAATGATTATTTGCAAAAAAAAGAAAAATGTTTATCAGGTTGAACATCAAATATGTTGTCTTTGTAGCATATTCAACTGAATATGGGTTGAAAATGATTTGCAAATTTACATCTAACACAATTTCCCAACTCATATAGAAACGGGGTTTGTAAATATTATTCAATTCTTTCTCAAATCCAGTGGTGTTTCTCACCTTGTTGGTCAAAGTACTGGCACTTGCAATTTTATTTGGCCCCATATTGGCTTATATGGCAGTTGTATTTAATTAAAAAAAAAATGCAAAGGGAACGTATGCTTGGCCATACAATAACAAAGACTTTACACCCATTTTTGTTTTTTAAACGAAGACAAAATAGAAAAGCAGAGAAAATATGTTTTGTTCAATCATTAACAAAAAATATATATGCTTTGACATTTCGACCTGAAGTAAAATACTGGTAGTAATAATAATAATAATAGAGTTACAATGGTTATTAGAGGCGCCTCTTATTTAATGAACTCCATGTCTATGTTGCATAATCATGTTTACAATCAAAATTACTTGTTTGCTTGAGATCATTTCTGCAGGCAGTTTATTTTCTTGGGTAATCTGCATGTATTTTATATCAACTCTAGCAGATTTTTCTCCGAAAGGAGTCTTTTTTTTTTTTGGGTCGACATGTGCGGTCCATTCATTGCTGAAAATGTCCACTCAGCACACGTTGAATAGACATTTTAGAGCTCATTTTTTGTTAATGGGGGTGTTGGCATAAATCACACACACACACACACATTCACACACACACACACACACACACTTGAATGTGTGTCATTGCCCTCGGTATCATCAAACAAGGAGACACTGACATCAAGGGCGGGTGTCCTTGAACGTGAAGTCGACGCTCTCCTATTGACGAGCACGATGAGCTCCTCTTTCCACGCTCTTTCCCCGGGATCCCTGTAATCCTCGCCTTTGTTGCCAACACCACACACACACACACACACACACACACACACACACACATATTAGGAACATGCAGGGGGAGGCAAGTGTCACGACACATAATATCAGTGCACAGATTGTGCTCAGTGTGTACCCGCGGAAATCCGCAGCAGTGCAGGGAAAATCGGCAAAGAAATTCATAGGCATCGTTTTTTAGCAGTAGCAGTATTTTGCCTTTGTGAGATCTTTGCATACGACCTAAATAGTGCAAAAAACCCCGGAAAAACACGCCTAAAGTCAGGGGCGTCACTCAGTTTGAAGAACATATAGCGGTTTTAGCAGTTAGATTCCTGTGAAAAAATGTTTGCACGTGCAAAATGTGTCGATACTTTATCAGACTGAATAAATCTAAATGGTTAAAAGTGGAAATGTAAGCGAGCACAAGTCGTCTTTAGTGAAAACGCAAAAAAAGGACAGTGTCGCTGCTTGCAAACAGGGAAACGTTGAACAGATGACAGCAGTGTATACAAACTTAGGGTCACACTTTAAAGGCCTACTGAAATGAGATGTTCTTATTTAAACGGGGATAGCAGGTCCATTCTATGTGTCATACTTGATCATTTGGCGATATTGCCATATTTTTGCTGAACGGATTTAGTAGAAAACATCGACGATAAAGTTCGCAACTTTTGGTCGCTAATAAAAAAGCCTTGCCTGTACCGGAAGTAGCAGACGATGTGCGCGTGACATCACGGGTTGTGGAGCTCCTCACATCTGAGCATTATTTATAATCATAGCTTCCAGCAGCAAGAGGTATTCGGACCGAGAAAGCGACGATTTCCCCATTAATTTGAGCAAGGATGAAAGATTTGTGGATGAGGAAAGTTAGAGTGAGGCACAAAAAAAAAAAAAAGAAAAGGCGATGGTTCCAGACGACGGCAGTGTGAGCGTTTCAGATGTTATTAGACACATTTACTAGGATAATTCTGGAAAATCCCTTATCTGCTTATTGTGTTAATAGTATTTTAGTGAGATTATACTGTCATACCTGAAAGTCGGATGGTCTCTGAGAGAAACCGAGGAGCCATAATCCACTGTAGTCTCCGGTAAGATCCGACTTAATATCACAATTTTCCCATCCAAAAACTTGCTGGTTGACGTAGAGAAACATGTTGGCTCTGTGTTAAAGTTTCATAACAAACAAAGAAACAACGGCTGTGTTTCGGTTGCTAAAGGCAGCTGCAATCCACCGCTTTCCATCAACAGCATTCTTCTTTGACGTCTCCATTATTAATTGAACAAATTGCAAAAGATTCAGCAACACAGATGTCAAAATTACTGTGTAATTATGCGATGAAAAGAGACGACTTTCAGCCGTGTGTGGTGCTGGGCTAATATCTCCGCTACAACCCGAGACGTCACAAACACGCGTCATCATTCCGCGACGTTTTCAACAAGAAAACTCCGCGGAAAATTTAGAATTGCAATTTAGTAAACTAAAAAGGCCGTATTGGCATGTGTTGCAATGTTAATATTTCATCATTGATATATAAACTATCAGACTGCGTGGTCGGTAGTAGTGGGTTTCAGTAGGCCTTTAATTATGGGGAACATATTCTAAGTCAGGGTTTTTCAACCTTTTTTGAGGCAAGGCACGTTTTTTTCATTAAATATTCCGGAGGCACACCACCAGCAGAAAACGTTAAAAAAATGAAACTCCGCCAAGTCGTCGTGCCTTATTTTGAGTTTGTTGGCGTTTTCCTGCGCAGTGCTTTAGTTTTTGCCTTGCGCTGTTATTTTGGTGGGCCTTCCTGTTTTGTTGGTGTTTTCTTGTAGCAGTTTCATGTCTTCCTTTGAGCACTATTCCCCGCACCTGCTTGTTGTTTTTTTTTTGATTGATTGAAACTTTTATTAGTAGATTTCACAGTTCAGTACATATTCCGTACAATTTACCACTAAACGGTTACAAGTTTTTCAACTTGTTTAAGTCGGGGTCCACAAAAATCAATTCATGGTGTTAGCAAGTAAGGCTATATAAGTTGATGCTATCCTTCTTTGTGTGGACATTGTTGATTGTCATGTCATGTACGGATGTACTTTGTGGACGCCGTAGGTTTTTGCTGTCGTCCAGCATTTTGTTTATGTTTACTTGGTAGACAGTTTTACTTGTGTTTTGCATAGCCATTCCTATGCTTCATTGCCTTTTCCTTATGTTCATGTTTGGTTTAAGCATGATATACCTTTCTGATCACAACAAACCATTCTCGTCTCACTTGACACATTCCGACCTTTGCAAAGCAATTAACTACCTGCTGCCACCTACTGACACGGAGTATTATTACGTGGTTACAGCACAGACACTAAGCAACGGCACATTGTTTGCAGATTATAATTATTGTTGTTTTTGGGACCAATTAGGTGAAGTTGCATAATTTCCCATGGCGCACGGCACACTAAAAAACACTGTTCTAAGCAACAAAGACTTAATTTAGAGTTATTTGGTGAGGGTTACGGTTGAAAACTAAGGTCATGCAGAATAAGGCATTAATAAGTACTTAATAATGACTAATTAAGAGCCAATATGTTACTAATTTATATGTTACTAATGTATGGTGAATATGTTCCCCATACTAAAGTGTTACCAAACTTAGACTTAGACAAACTGTATTGATCCACAAGGGAGATTGTTCCATACAGTAGTCAGTTACAAATGATGGAAAGGGTATAAAGTAGACTTAAAATGTTTGATAGTAGCAATATAACATAGATGTAATATTTACATATTATATATACAATATATAATATATACTGATGTATTATATTTTTGTATAATATATACAATGTATAACAATTATTACAGTATATGTAACAGCTGCAGCATAAAATAGAGAGTAGATCATATATAGTATAAACATATGGAGGTAGCTAACAAAGAAGTGGTCAGGTAATAGACAGATATGAACTATTGCTGTGTGGCGAGTGATTATACCGCTGGATGGAGTGCAGAATGAAGGACTTCTTGGATCAAACACTGTGGGAGCCATCCGGTTGAAATCCCTTTTGCTGGTGCTGCTCCGCCAACAAACCATTGCTAAGTACAGGGCACTGGCCACAACAGACTGAAAAAAGATATAAAAATTATTATTTATATCATTGTATGCATTATATATTTTTTTCTAATTATTGATGCAGTGTGCAGTGGTGTAAATGTAAACTCTGCGTTTGTCAGCTGGCGAAATCAGACATCAAAATATTAATACGTTCAAAATTAAATTGTCCAATTATTTGCTTGTGTAATACATATATACATGTATGTATACATGTATGTATATAAATATACACATATACACATATGTATATGTATATATATACATATATATATAAAAAATATATATATATACACTTATATATATATGTATATATGTATGTATATATATATATATATATATATATATATATATACATATACATATATATATATATACGGCGTGGCGCAGTGGGAGAGTGGCCGTGCGCAACCCGAGGGTCCCTGGTTCAAATCCCACCTAGTACCAACCTCGTCACGTCCATTGTGTCTTGAACAAGACACTTCACCCTTGCTCCTGATGGGTGCTGGTTGGCGCCTTGCATGGCAGCTCCCTCCATCAGTGTGTGAATGTGTGTGTGAATGGGTAAATGTGGAAGTAGTGTCAAAGCGCTTTGAGTACCTTGATGGTAGAAAAGCGCTATACAAGTACAACCCATTTATCATGTATCATTTATATGTATGTATATATGTATATGTATATATAAATATGTGTGCATATATATACATATATATACATATATATATATATATATATATATATATATATATATATATATATATATATATATATATATATGATTATTATTCAGTACTGCGAAATAAAACTACAAAATGAAAGATATTTTCTATTTTATACAATCAATTATTTAATATTTTAATTAGTACTTCATCTTATCGTATGTATTATATATTTTTTTTTAATAATTGATGCAGTATACAGAAGTGTAGAAGTACACGGTAAGTTTGTTATTATTTTTAGTTGATGCATTAAATTTAACTGGCTTATATATATATATATATATATATATATATATATATATATATATATATATATATATATATACACACATATATGTATATATGTATGTATGTATATATGTATATATAAATGTGTATATATATATATATATATACATATATATATATATATTTATATATAACTTGATTGGATTATCCAGAGAATAGTGCTCGATACCGTGGTAGAGCCTAATTTGTAGGTGTGGGAAAAATCACAAGACTACTTCATCTCTACAGAACTGTTTCATGAGGGGTTCATGAAACAGTTCTGTAGAGATGAAGTAGTCTTGTGATTTTTCCCACACCTACACATATATATATATATATATATATATATATATATATATATATATATGTTTTAAAAAATAGATGTACTGTGCAGTGGTGTAGAAGTACACTGTATGTATGTTAGCTATCTACATAAGAGGATCAAAATACAAAAAAATATAAATTTATATATATTATTAGTTTACATTACTGCGAAATACAACCACAAATCGAAACATATTACGAGAACAATTCTCTGTCTTAATTGGCATTGTTATCTTTGAAAAAGCACAATAAATTGTGCAGCTGTGCGGCAAACGACGGAGCCAACACCAAAACGCACTTTGCAGCAGTGCAGGGTCCCGCCTCGGCAGATGAGCGGCGCACATCTTGTTTGCCTGCAAAGGTCACACAGTTGCATCTTCCTGTGTGCTGGCACAGGAACAAACTGACACATTTGTAAAGGCTGAATTGCTGCTGTTGATTATCTGTCTGCCTCTGACTCCTTTCCTGACATTTGGGCCGGTCACGAAGGAGGGGCGGGATGATATCTCCTTCTCACTCCTGCGAGACCTCCCAGACACTTTGCTGCACGTTCCTTTCCCTCTTTGCAAAGACTCGCCCTCGCCGATAAGTCAACATGGTGGCATAGTGCAGCACTGGGTGTGTGTGTGTGTGTGTGTGGAATGCAGATTCCATTTTTACATAATAATCTTTGAAATCTGCATTTATTTATTTTTTTTAATAGATAAAGCATTTAATTAGTAGGTGTGTGTCATGATCCGTGGTCCGGATCATGTTTTGTTATGTTTTAGACTGCATTAGTTCCTCTTTTTGTGCACCCTTGTTTGTTTTAGTTACCATGGTGACTTATTTTTTCCACCTGTCTCTGATTAGTGTTCGCCCCGCTCACCTGCTTCCCCAGCACTAATCAGAGGCATTATTTTAAGCGTGCCTCTGGAAGTCAGTCAGGCTGGCGTCATTGTTTGCTTCATGCGACCCCGCTTATACGTAAGTTGTTTTGTTTCATGCCAAAGTTGCGTGTTTATTTCTTGTCCACAGTCCATGCTTGAGTGTAGCGTTTGCTTCGAGTGCGACTTGTTTCCATTTTTTTTTTTTTTTTTGTATTACTTTGAATATTTGAGGAATGAATCATGTTCTAACCTGCACGCCATGTCTGGAGTGGTCCGTCTGCGTTTCGGGAGAATAAACCCCGGCGAAAACCCCGTCGTGACCTGCACTTAAATGTAGAATATATTTATACTATTCATATATTATATTATATTATTTATTATTATTATTGTCCATTGTGAGCGAACTGTGGTGCTGAATTACCCTCAGGGATCAATAAAGTACTTTCTATTCTATTCTAAGTAACTGGACTGTGTTATCCCAATACCAATTTTTTGGTACAGGTATCGATACCAAATATATATTTTGGTACTTTTTGATACTTTTAAGAATAAAGGAGACCACAAACAATTGCATTACTGGCTTTGTTTTAATCTTAGGGCACATTAAACATGTTTCTTATTGCAAATAAAATAGTAAAAACTGTGTCTTTTAGTAGTAAGTAAACAAACAAAGGCTCCTAATTGAGCTGCTGACATACGTAGTAACATATTGTCTCATTTCCCATTCTATTATTTTGTCAAAATGAAGAACAATTAGTAGAAAATGAATTATTAATCTACTTGCTCTTACATCCATCCATTTTCTACCGCTTGTCCCTTTTGGGGTCGCGGGTCTACATGTTCATTTACTGTTAATATAGATAGATAGATAGATAGTACTTTATTGATTCCTTCAGGAGAGTTCCTTCAGGAAAATTAAAATTCCAGCAGCAGTGTACATAGTCGAGATCAATTTAAAGAAAAAAGTAAAAAGTAAATAATGGGGGTTTAAAAGGAAACAAAATAGAGAAATATTACAAAAAGAATAAAAACAATGGGAATAACAATATAACAGTAAAATAACAATATAACAAGACAAAGTAGGCAGTAGTGACCATGTTATGAAAACGTTTTGCACTGTTAAAATACTTCTGTTAAAATATAATAATCACTTATTTTTCTGTTTGATACGTTACATTAGTTTTGGATGATACCACAAATGTGGGTGTCAATCTGATACCAAGTCGTTACATTGGTCATATCCAACGTTTTCGTGTCCAGGGGCGTATTTCCTGACTTCATAAACATAATACATACGTTTGTTTTTTTTTAAACTAAAAGAAGTTGTGATGCCAAAAAATATTGACTTAATCATATTAGTATCGACAAGACATGCTCCTGTACTTGGTATCATAACAGTTGTATGTTAGGTGTAGATCAGGGGTCTCAGACACGCGGCCCACGAGCCAGATACGGCCCGCGACACGTTATTTTGCGGCCCCCACCTTAATATGAAAATTTACAATTAGTGCGACCCGCAAGTTTTATATGAATGGCGCTTTACAACGTTGTGTTATTTGGCTCCAAAATGGCTCTTTCAACGTTCTGGCTTGCCTACCCCTGCATTGGTGGAAAAGCGGCAAGTGAGTAAAAGCGACAGACGTTGCCATGGAGACTAGGGTTTTTTTACGTGCCCCGGCAGCAGTCACACTGTGACACCTGTCCGTCAGTAATAACAGTCCCCGATAACCTGGACCAATTCAGATTATTAGTTTTTTTTATTATTTAATTTCCATTAAATAATGAACACTACATATATATATATATATATATGACGCTGAATAATACTCCAGGAGCCGTCACTTATTCTGCGCTCGCTATCCAGGTACTTTACTATTGTCCGCCGACTGCCGTGTTGCCGTAGGGAGGAAAAGCGGAACGACACACATTGCGGGAATAACATTATTTTCCGTGCGTCGGCTAAATACAAATATATTCCACAACCCCAAAAATTTCAAACGTCATTATACAACTAAACATGCTGAGGAGTATGCGAAAAATTTTGGGGGGGGAAATCTTTTCTTGCGGTCCAGCCTCACCCAGACTCTTCATCCAGTGGCCCCCAGGTAAAGTGAGTTTGAGACCCCTGTTTTAGGGCATCGTTATTCGGCACCCTTACTCCCCCATAATGTCTCTGTCAAAAATGAGAAAATGTAACCCTTTTGAATAGTTTTTACCTCTGTTTCTTACGTTTTGTTGAGTTTTCACTGGATTGATACCTCGAAGAGTTTACATGTTGTGTTTTTTGTTAAATCCCGGAAAGACTGTGACTTAAAGTTTAAACCTGACAAAGTCCAAGTTAATTGTGTTCCTCATTGTGTTTTTGAAACTGCACCAATTTCCTCCGAATTTTCAACAAACTTGAAGTGTTTTGTCCAGAGGGTTATTTGGGATTTGTACGGTTTTTTTTACAATGTGCTTGTTGTATTTTTGGCCAAAGTAAACAATCTGGAGTTGTCTTTGTTTTTAAGTTATCATACCATGATTTTTACCATTCCGGCCCACTTGGGAATATAGTTTCTTACACGTGGCCCCTGAACTAAAACGAGTTTGACACCACTGGTGTAGAACCACCAATGGCGTTTGTTTACATTTTGACGCGGACCGGTACTTTTCAGAGGCGGTATAGTACCGAATATGATTCATTAGTATTGCGGTACTATACTAACACCGGTATATCCTACAACCCTAGTTTCCTCCAAACATGATGGGGTTCAGAGTTTACATTAATGAGAAATAAAATACATTTTTTTATTTAATTTGAGCAAATCTGTATGTAGTATACAGTTGTGGTCAAAAGTTTAGATACACTTGTAAAGAACATAATGTCATGACTGTCTTGAGTTTCCAATAATTTCTACAACTTTTATTTTTTTGTGATAAAGTGATTGGAGTACATACTTGTTGGTGACAAAAACAAACATTCATGAAGTTTGGTTCTTTTATGAATTTATTATGGGTCTACTGGAAATTTTTACCAAATCTGCTGGGTCAAAAGTATACATACAGCAATTTTAATATTTGGCAGGTTTCACTGCAATAAGGCACTTTTGGTAGCCGTCCACAAGCTTCTGATTGCATTTTTCGACGATTCCTCTTGACAAAATTGGTGCAGTTCAGCTAAAGTTGTTGCTTTTCTGGCACGGACTTGTTTCTTCAGCATTGTCCACACAGGACTTTGAGAAAGCCATTCTAATCCTTAATTCTAGCCATTTCTTAACCACTTTTGACGTGTGTTTGGGGTCGTTGTCCTGTTGGAACACCCAACTGCGCCGGGCTGATTATTTTAGGTTGTCCTGAAGAATTTTGGTGGTAATCCTCCTTTTTCATTGTCCCATTTACTCTCTGTATAGCACCAGTTCCATTGACAGCAAAACAGGCCCATAGCATAATACTACCACCACCATGCTTGACGGTAGGTATGGTGTTCCTGGGCTTAAAAACCTCATCTTTTTTCCTTCAAATATATTGTTGGGTATTGTTGCCAAACAGCTCAATTTTTGTTTCGTCTGACATCACACGGACAAAGACAAGACCTTCTGGAGGAAAGTCCTGTGGTCAGATGGAAGAAAAATGGAAAAAAAACACCACAAAATATTAGTTGCATTAACATTTGTTTCTTTGTCATTCTGGTGACAAAATGTGTCCAAATTGTTGAAAATGTATTGTTTTTTTGGGAGTGAATGAGCTCATCTTTACAAATATGTCAAGATGTGCCGATTATAAACATATTTAAAAGCGAGTGCACATAAAAAAGGAATCATTTCATTCTCCGAATATGTTTTTTGGCCCGATGGCATATCGCTGCTTCTGAAAAGCGACACGGTTGTGAAGACTCTCATGAAGAAGGCTTGACGGTAGTGGTGGAAGGATTCATCTCAACGTGTGTGTGTGTGTGTGTGTGTGTTGCCTCATCAGGAAGCTGTGAAGGAGAACCACAAGAAGAGGGAGATGGAGGAGAAGATCAAGAGAGCCAGGCTGGCGAAGGAAAAAGCCGAGCGCGAGAAGCAGGAGCGTCAGCAGAAGAAGAAGCAACTGATTGACATGAACAAAGGTGCGTCGCTACGCCGCAAAGACGCGCGAGCAGGGCATGCTGGGAGTTTGGGAGCGGAGCCGGGCGGGCGCAGAAGCGGGCCCGCGTGGAGTCGTACTTCAGATGTGGTGTTAAAATCGCACTTATTATCCTCCAACTGTTATAAAAACTCCACTAGGGCCCGTATGCCACATACAGTAACTAACTGTATGTTATTTATATTATATCATATTTAATGTCACGTGGTGGCGCTGATAGTTGGTTCTAAAAAATAATAATAATTTTGCCATGGCAATAAGTGGAAAAAAAAACATGTAAAAAAAATCCGAAACTTTTAGGTTTTTAGTAATTTTTTTGTATTTTTTATTGATTTTTTTGTTGAAGGTTTAAATTAAATTAATTTACATTTTAAAAATTCCAACACCAATCATTTCAACTTATTTAGACCATTCATATATATTTTTGTAACATTTTTCAAAACATTCCCTCTTTTGCCGAATTTCCCAAATTTCCATGAAATTCCCATTAAAAAAAAATAGGAAATTTTTCAAAGTTCAAAATTTTTAATCCGATCCAAACCATTCCATTTTCAATATATTCAGTCTGTTTAAGAATGATGTTCTCTATTCCAACAATTCAACAAAATTACCAGATTTCCAAGAATTCCCAGTTTTCTGGGACATTTTTCCTATTCAAAATGAATTGTCAATGATTCAAACTTCCACCATTTCCACATTTTTCAACCGATTCAAACCATTGCACCTTCAACATATTTCACTCATTCCGGACATTCAATGTATCATTTTCCAATTTCAAAAAAATTCCAGAATTTTCCAGAAGTCCTGGTTATCCAAAGCCGTATTTCCCACCCTTTTTGCTGTCAACTACTCCTTCCACAATTTTCAACCCACTTCAACCGTTCCACAGCCACAACATTCCTCTTAATCAGGAAAAAAAGGAAAGTTATTTTTCGAACTCTAAAAATTCCCGGTTTTCCCCAAATTCCAGGAATTTCATTACACCATTTTTCAATTAAAAATGTTACTAGTTCAAAATTTCTCCACCCATTGGAACAATTCCAACACCAATTACTTCAAATCATTCAGACCATTAATTTATTTTTTTTAGCATTTTCCAAAACATTCCCTCTTTTGCCAAAATTCCCAAATTTCCATGAAATTCCCATTTCAAAAATGGGACATTTTTCAAAGTTCACAACTCCCACATTTTTAATCCGATCCAAACCGTTCCAACTCCAAAAATATTCAGTCTGTTCAGGAATTGTGTTCTCTACTCCAACAATTCAACAAAATTACCAGAATTCCAAGAATTCCCAGTTTTCGGGGACATTTTTCACATTCAAAATGAATTGTCCATGATTCGAACTTCCACCATTTCCACATTTTTCAACCGATTCAAACCATTCCACCTTCAACATATTTCACTCATTCTGGACATTCAATGTGTCATTTTCCAAGTAAAAAAAAATTCTGGATTTTCCTGAATTCCTGGTTTTCCAAATCCCTATTTCCACCCGTTTTGCTATCGACTACTCCTTCCATATTTTTCAACCCACTTTAACCTTTCCACCGTCAATTCATTCCTCTTAATCAGGACAAAAAACAAAGTTGTTTTTGTAACTGGTAAAAATTCAGGTTTTCCCAAAATTTCAGGAATTCCATTACAGCGTGGTCGGGGATGGGGCGGAGGCGTGGTTGGGACGGGGGGCGTGGTTAAGAGGGGGGTATAATTCACTAACTCGAGTATTATATATATATATACATGTGTGTGTATGTATATATATATATATATATATATATATATATATATATATATATATATATATAAAATACTTGACTTTCAGTGAATTCTACCTATATATTTATTTTATTATATATATAACACAAGAAATAGTTGAATTTCAGACGTCACAAATACACAGTAATAAAAGCACAGTTTTTCTACTAACTATACTGTGCTTGCTGGTTACTAAAAAAAAAAAACAACAACACTTACCTTTCACTATTTGAGTAACCTTTGTTCTGCCATTTGCGGACTGGCGAGAGTCACTTGCCGTCAGGTGTGCAACACCACGTAAATCGTTGGCCAATCAAAAAGCAACCCCATAACGCTATAGCCAACATTCACCAGGAGATGGCGACAGACAACATAGAATCGTCGCCATAGCTGTAACTTCGTCGTTCTTCTGCTTCGTCTCCTTGCGTGTGAAGTTTTTTATTCAAATCCGTAGATGTTGTAACGTGATAGGGCGTGGCCTCCAGCTCCAGCTGAATTTCGGTAGAAAATTTCTTCCGGGAGGTTTTCGGGAGAGGTGCTGAATTTCGGAAAATCCTGGAGGGTTGGCAAGTATGAAGATGGCACAAGGGCACTATATTTGCGTCGAGTCACCCCTCCAGAACCACACCCGGACCCCGAGGCGACGCCGGCAAACTCGCTATTGATCCGCCTGAGTTGCTCCGACATGAAGAATAAGAGCAGCAGAGCGGCGACGTCGGCG
>NC_084639.1:6927525-6990025 GCF_033978795.1 Nerophis ophidion | reverse complement strand
TGTGGGTGGCACTGGGAGCAGGTGGGTAAACTGTCTTGCCCAAGGACACAGCGGAAGTGACTAGAATGGCAGAAGCGGGAATCGAACCTGCAACCCTCAAGTTGCTGGCACGGCCACTCTACCAACCGAGCTATGCTATACTAAGCTATGACAATGAAAAAAAAAAAAATGGGGTAGGCAAAGCATTGAATCGAATATCGACAATCGTGTCTCATCACTATGAGCAAATTTAATTGCGACAAAAAACTGTGAGTATAAATGTCGCCCGGTAAGGTCTATTCAGGTGTACTGGAGAGGAGGCTACGCCGGATAGTCGAACCTCGGACTCAGGAGGAACAGTGTGGTTTTCGTCCTGGTCGTGGAATTGTGGACCAGCTCTGTACTCTGGGCAGGGTTCTTGAGGGTGCATGGGAGTTTGCCCAACCAGTCTACATGTGCTTTGTGGACTTGGAGAAGGCATTCGACCGTGTCCCTCGGGAAGTCCTGTGGGGAGTGCTCAGAGAGTATGGGGTACCGGACTGTCTTATTGTGGCGGTCCGCTCCGTGTATGATCAGTGTCAGAGCTTGGTCCGCATTGCCGGCAGTAAGTCGGACACATTTCCAGTGAGGGTTGGACTCCGCCAAGGCTGTCCTTTGTCACCGGTTCTGTTCATAACTTTTATGGACAGAATTTCTAGGCGCAGGCAAGTTGTTGAGGGGTTCCGGTTTGGTGACCGCAGGATTAGGTCTCTGCTTTTTGCAGAGAGATGTGGTCCTGATGGCTTCATCCGACCGGGATCTTCAGCTCTCACTGGATCGGTTCGCAGCCGAGTGTGAAGCGATCGGAATGAGAATCAGCACCTCCAAGTCCGAGTCCATGGTTCTCGCCCGGAAAAGGGTAGAATTCCACCTCCGGGTTGGGGAGGAGACCCTGCCCCAAGTGGAGGACTTCAAGTACCTAGGAGTCTTGTTCACGAGTGAGGGAAGAGTGGATCGTGAGATCGACAGGCGGATCGGTGCGGCGTCTTCAGTAATGCGGACGTTGTACCGATCCGTTGTGGTGAAGAAGGAGCTGAGCCGGAAGGCAAAGCTCTCAATTTACCGGTCGATCTACGTTCCCATCCTCACCTATGGTCATGAGCTTTGGGTCATGACCGAAAGGATAAGATCACGGGTACAAGCGGCCGAAATGAGTTTCCTCCGCCGGGTGGCGGGCTCTCCCTTAGAGATAGGGTGAGAAGCTCTGCCATCCGGGAGGAACTCAAAGTAAAGCCGCTGCTCCTCCACATCGAGAGGAGCCAGATGAGGTGGTTCAGGCATCTGGTCAGGATGCCACCCGAATGCCTCGGGGAAGGAGGCCACGGGGAAGACCCAGGACACGTTGGGAAGAATATGTCTCCCGGCTGGCCTGGGAACGCCTCGGGATCCCCCGGGAAGAGCTAGACGAAGTGGCTGGGGAGAGGGAAGTATGGGTTTCCCTGCTTAGGCTGTTGCCCCCGCGACCCGACCTCGGATAAGCGGAAGAAGATGGATGGATGGATGGATAAATGTCGCCATATAACGATCAAAAATGCACGAGTCTCTGCGGATGCCAATTGTTGTTTGTCTACCATTGAACGGGAGCCCGTCCAACTAAACCTTGCAGCAACAGTAGAATTGTTTGCTGGGCATACCACGCTCCCTCCGCCACCATTTCAAATGAATCTACCTTTGTTCGCACGACAGCTGGAAAGAAAGTCATCCGTTATCGTTTCAAAACCCCAACTCTTATCCAAACTTCCTCAGAGGACACCGGGACCTGGGCGACCTCGGAACTTATTTTTCCACAATGCCCCATTTTCAATACATGGTTATACTCCAGTGTGCGCTATTTATCTCTCCTCCTTTTATTCCCTCCCCTACCAGTGATGGACATATTTCCAATTCAGCGAGGAATGAGGAATATGTGTGTCTGAGAGTCTCTGCAGACAGCGACGATGTTTCTGTTTATGCATCTTGCTTGTCGACCCGTTCGCACGCCGAGCCTCAAGTGATGTACGTCTGCAAAGATACAACCCCTGTTCCTTGCTCGGATTCTGCTTTTATTTACTTGAAACGTCGCAGTAAATGCATTTATGGGCAGATTTCTCTGCACGGCACGCAGGTTAACCGATTTCCCACACGGTACACGCAAAGTGAGGGACGCTGGAAACAAATAGACTCCGGCCCAGCCTTTGACTCGCACAGGGGTTGGCAACCCAAAATGTTGAAAGACCCATTTTTGGACCAAAAATACAACCAAAAAACAATCTGTCTGGAGCCGCAGATGATGTAAAGTCTTATATAAGTGTGATAATGAAGGCAAAACACGATCTACAAACCCCGTTTCCATATGAGTTGGGAAAATGTGTTAGATTCTTGCTTGATGTACAGCTTAAGTTGTTCAACAGTCCGGGTTCTTGTTGTTGTGTTTTAGGCTTCATAATGCGCCACACATTTCTAATGGGAGACAGGTCTGGACTGCAGGCAAGCCAGGAAAGTACCGGCACTCTTACCACAAAGCCACACTCTTGTAACACGTGGCTTGGCATTATTTTTCTGAAATAAGCAGGGGCGTCCATGATAACGTTGCTTGGATGACAACATACGTTGCTCCAAAACCTGTATGGACCTTTCAGCATTAATGGTGCCTTCACAGATGTGTAAGTTACCCATGCCATTGGCACTAATACACCCCCATACCATCACAGATGCTGGCTTTTGAAGTTTGCACTTATAGCAATCTGGATGGTTATTTTCCTCTTTGTTCCGGAGGACACCACATCCACAGTTTCCAAATATAATTTGAAATGTGGACTCGTCAGACCACAGAACACTTTTCCACTTTGCATCAGTCCATCTTAGATTATCTCGGGCCTCCTCGGTGTTGTTGATAAATGGCATTCGCTTTGGATAGTAGAGTTTTAACTTGCACTTACGGATGTAGCGACCAACTGTCGATACTGACAGTGGTTTTCTGAAGTGTTCCTGAGCCCACGTGGTGATATCCTTTACACACGGATGTCGGTTTTTGATGCAGTGCCGCCTGAGGGATCAAAGGTCCGTAATATCATCGCTTACGTGCGGTGATTTCTCCAAATTCTCTGTGCCTTTAGATAATTTTACGGACCGTAGATGGTAAAATCCCTAATTCCAAGCAATAGCTCGTTGAGAAATGTTGTTCTAAAACTTTTCGACAATTGCTTACAAATTGGTGACCCTCGCCCCATCCTTGTTTGTGAATTATTTGGCATTTCATGGAAGCTGCTTTTATACCCAATCATGGCACCCACCTGTTCCCAATTAGCCTGCACACCTGTGGGATGTTCCAAATAAGTGTTTGATGAGCATTCCTCAACTTTATTAGTATTTTTTGCCACTTTTCCCAACTTCTTGTTCACGTGTTTCTGGAATTAAATTCTAAAGTTAATGATTATTTGCACACAAAAAAAAGTTTATGAGTTTGAACATCAAATATGTTGTCTTTGTAGCATATTCAACTGAATATGGGTTGAAAATGATTTGCAAATCATTGTATTCCGTTTATATTTACATTTAACACAATTTTCCAACTCATATGGAAACGGGGTTTGTACAAAAAAAGGTGTCCAAGTGTCGGCTTCTCTTGCTCATTAATTCCCGCTTACGTGCCGGCTTGACTGTACACGTTAACACGTTACACCCGCGGCTATTGAGCTTAAGTGTTAATCACTAATTGACATGAACACATCACACTTCCAATTAGGCGTCCGCGGTGTGTTTAAGTGACCTTTATGGTTGTCTAACTGTATGAGATGCAGCTCGCTGCCAAAACAATGTCACGCTACTCCTATGTTCATATGAAACACTGAAAGTAGTTATGGTAATGATGTTTTTTTATTTCTGGTAGATGATTATCGCGGAATGAGATCGGAACCTTGCAGAGTTTAAAGTTTAGGGAGCTGTCTTACAACCCATGGCAAAAAAGAAACAAAAATGGAATTACCAGACTTGGAGGGTTTTCATTTAAATTTGTAAAAAAAAAAACAACTAATAGATATGACACAAAACCGTACAAGTTTTGTACGGTATACCGATATTAGTATAATACCGCAATACTAATTAATCATATTCCGTACTATACCGCCTTTGAAAAGTACCGGTCCGCAAACCCCACCGCAATTTTGTCGTCACGTTTTGTCATTGCTGGTTTACGAGCAGACGGGCATGTTCGGCAGCACACAATCACAGAGTACTTAGAAACCGAAAAAGTCTCTAGACAGAAAAGGGAAAACAGATGCATTTTTGCATAAAAATAACAATAAAGGTGAAACTATAACACTGAAACGTCCTCAGGAAGAGGTGCTTTAAGACATGGTTAGCTAACTAGCGGCTAAAGTCTGTGACGATTGCAAGGCATTGTCATGGCATTTACTTCCGGGGTCATGATTAATACAGACGTTTTGTTAAAGCTATATTATAAAAATATAACGCTATATTATAAAAATACAGACGTTTTGTTAACGCTATATGATAAAAATATAACGCTCTATTATAAAAATACAGACGTTTTGTTAACGCTATATGATAAAAATATAACGCTCTATTATAAAAATGCAGACGTTTTGTTAAAGCTATATTATAAAAATATAACGCTATATTATAAAAATACAGACGTTTTGTTAACGCTATATGATAAAAATATAACGCTCTATTATAAAAATGCAGACGTTTTGTTAACGCTATATGATAAAAATATAACGCTCTATTATAAAAATACAGACGTTTTGTTAACGCTATATTATAAAAAAATGTAAAAAACTATTTACAAACACAAGCTATGGGATGATTCATTTACTTCCGGGGTCACGTTTCCTCTTATGTCATCCCATAGCTTGTGTTTGTAAATTGTTTTTTAAATTTTTTTATTATATAGCGTTAACAAAACGTCTGTATTTTTATAATAGAGCGTTATATTTTTATAATATAGCGTCAACAAAACGTCTGTATTAATCATGACCCCGGAAGTAAATGAGGCGGGGAGGTTTTTGTAGGGAGAAGAAATTTGGCGTGACAGCATCGTGATGCCGGTTCGTTCTTTCTTGATGCAGTCGGGCTCGAACACAGCGTGAAGGTAAGAACAACTGATTTATCCAACAAATAAAAGAGATTATGAAACAGAAAAAACTTGCACTAGGCACAAAAGGAAAAACGAACAGAACTAGCATGGGAGCTAGAAAGAACCAAAAGCGCTAGCATGTGGGCTAGAGAACTAACAAAGGATCAGCGCGGAGGCTCGCAAGTATACAACCGGAATCAGAGTCGTCACATGTTGAGTGTAACACAAACTAGGAAGCAAGGTGGGATCAACGGAAAAAGCAGGCTTAAATAAGGCAGTAATCACAAGGCAGGTGCGCGTCGAGAAACAAGTGGCAGGTGAAACTAATAAGTAACTATGGAGACAAGATCAAACAAGGAAGTGCAACCAGGAACTAAGGTAAACATTAGCAGAACATAATACAAAAGAGATTTAAAACCTGAACATGATATGATCCGGGCCACGGATCATGACAAAGTCCAGCCCTGGTTAGGAGTGTTGTAGCTACTTCCAAATCACGTATCCTCGCCTCCGTGGTGACAAATAAAGTAATTCTAAGTAGCATTATCACTGCAGGACGAGGAATAGCTAAACATGCTTCACTACACACCGTAGCTCACGGGCGTCAAAATGTAAACAAATGCTACACATAACCTCCACTGTAATGATACAAAGTACAGTGGCGTATCTAGTCGATACTACTATGATTACGTCGATAATTTTTGGCAACACAACATCTTCTTTAAAAATGTATTTTATGTTTACAAACTCAGGAAATAAGTCCTTGGAAACATGAGAACTTTGAATATGACCAATGCATGATCCTGTAACTACTTGGTATCGGATCGATACCCAAATGTGTGGTATCATCCAAATTTAATGTAAAGTAAGGCTGTTTGAGTTGTAACATTGGCCCCTAAAATGAGGTGTTGTTTGAATCCGTAATGGGATCATTTAATGTTCTTACAAGTAAAATTATGTTAAATTAATGAAATTATCAATACAAAATAAACATAAAACAACAATACAAATAACAAACAAATAACACATGCAGTACCATTTTGAAATCAATAATGGTGTTAGATGATATTAATCATATTGAAATGATGTTAAATTAATGAAATTATCTCCAAAAAAAAGAATATAAATATCAAACAATTAAAATATGCAGTACCATTTTGAAACCTATAATGGTATTAGATTATATGAATTATAATGAAATAATTTTAAATTAATTAAATTATCTACAAAATTAAAGAAAAAAAACAGCATGTAGATGAAGAAATATAAAATGCAGTGACATTTTGAAATCAATAATGGAATTAGATCATTTTAATTACAGTGAAATAATGTTAAATTGATTAAATTATCTACAAAATAAAACAACTGAATATAAATAGCAAACAAATAAAACATGCAGTACCATTTTGAAATTAATAATGGTATTAGATTATTTTATTATAGTGAAATGTTGTTAAATTAAATTATCTCCAAAATTATATATATATATATATATATATATATATATATATATATATATATATATATATATATATATGTATATATATATATATATATATATATACATATATATATATATATGTATAAAACCAAAAAATAAAACATGCAGTTTCATTTTGAAATCAATATCTGTATTAGATTATTTTAATTATAGTGAAATAATGTTAAATTAATGAAATTATCTACAAAATAAATACAAAAAACTGAATATGAATTAAAAAAAACCTACAGTACCATTTTGAAAACAATAAAGGTATTACATTATTTTAATTATAGTGAAATTATGTTGAATTGATTAAATTATTTAAAAAGTTAAACAACTGAATATAAATTCTAACCAAATACAGCATGCAGTATCATTGTAAAATCAATAATGGAATTAGATCATTTTAATTACAGTGAAATAATGTTAATTTAAGTAAATTATCTACATAATAAATAAAAAAAAGAATATAAATAACCCCAAAAAAATAAAATATGCAGTACCATTTTAAAATTAATATTGGTATTAGATTATTTTAATTATAGTGAAATGTTAAATTAAATTATCTACAAAATTTTATATATATATATATATATATATATATATATATATATATATATATATATATATATATATATATATATATATATATATGTGTATATAAATATATATATATATATACAACCAACAAATAAAACATGCAGTTTCATTTTGAAATCAATATCTTTATTAGATTATTTTATTAATGTTAAATAATGTTAAGTTAATGAAATGATCTGCAAAATAAATACAAAAAACAGAATATAAATAAAAAAAACCTACAGTACCATTTTGAAATCAATAATGGTTTTAGATTATTTTAATTATAGTGAAATGATGGTGAATTAATTAAATTATCTACAAAATTAATCAACTGAATATAAATTATAAACAAATAAAACATGCAGTATCATTTTAAAATTAATAATGGTATTAGATTATTTTAATTACAATGAAATTATGTTAAATTGATGAAATGATCTACAAAATAAATAATAACACATAATATAAATAATCAAATAAAACATACAGTGCCGTTTTGAAGTCAATGGTATGAGATTATTTAATTATAGTGAAATAATGTTAAATTACCGAAACGATCTACAAAATAATACACTGAAAATAAATAACAAACAAAATAAACATGCAGCACCATTTTCAAATCAATAATGGTATTAGATTATTTTAGTGAAATAATGTAAATTGATATTAAATGTTAATTTTGTAAATATTCATATTAAAAGACCAGTAAAAAGGTTTGACTGGAACTTTTTTTTTTTTAATCGATAGTCATTTTTGTTTAAATTTGTGGGAAAAGTTTACCTTATTAAAAGTACTGTTAGTCTTTTCTCCTTTCCCCGAATTATTCTAATTCACCCCCCCCCCCCCTCGTAATGTTTTGACATTTGTGTACCTCCTCTGCATGTTGAGTCTTTAAACATTATCCCCCCCCCCCCCCCCCCCCCCCCCCCCCCCGCCTCCATCTCAGGCATGTTTTTTTTTTCTTTCGTCAATGCAAAAATGAAACTAATGCACGCGTACGCAAGCGGGCTGCCTCCGCTGACTGTTTGTGGCTGACGGCTTCCTGTCAGCGGCGACAGAGGTGGAGGTCTGGATTGACGGCTTTGTGCACCGCAGACAGCCGGGGGTTGGAAGGAATGTGTGTGTGTGTGTGTGTGTGTGTGTGTGTGTGTGTGTGTGTGCACCTGTGTCACCGCCCTGCTCGGTGATCATAGACGAGTGCTGTCAGACAGGTGCTCGCTCCCCAAGTTCGCATTGTGTCTCCGCGCCGACGCAAACGTGGAAAACAGCGTTAACTTCTGCAGATAGCTTGTCGAGACACCAGGTCGCGGGCCGGCTGATAAACAAAAACAACAACAAAAAAGGGATTGTTTAGTTGGCGACCTGAGTTTGACAAATACAGACGATATTTTTTCGAAGTACTCCAAAAAAAAGTGCAGTGTATGTTTGTCGTCACGTCGTGTCATTGCTGGTTTAAGAACGGAGGAGCATGTTCGGCAGCGCACAGTCACGGAGTACTCACAAGCAGACACAGTGTGTGGACGGAATAGGGAGAACGGACGCATTTTGGCTTAAAGGGGAACATTATCACAATTTCAGAAGGGTTAAAACCAATACAAATCATTTCCTAGTGGCTTATTTTATTTTTCGAAGTTTTTTTCAAATTTTTACCCATCGTGGAATATCCCAAATAATGGCTTTAAAGTGCCCGATTTTTGCTATCTGTGAAGCCTCCGTCCATTTTCCTGTGACGTCATCCAGTGATATACATGCTATCCAGGTGGATAGCACAGCAAGATATAGCGATATTAGCTCAGATTCAGACTCAGATTTCAGCGGCTTAAGCGATACAACAGATTACGCATGTATTCAAACGGATGGTTGGAGTATGGAGGCAAATAGCGAAAACGAAATTGAAGAAGAAACTGAAGCTATTGAGCGAATAGCTATTGACGCTATTCGGCCATGTCTGCCTTAGCATCGCCGGTAAAATGTGCGGACCAAACGATCGGGACTTTCGCATCTTGAGACACTGGAGCAACTTAAATCTGTCGATCGGTAAGTGTTTGTTTGGCATTAAATGTGGGTGGAGGGAAATGCTGGATGCAAATATAGCTACAAATGTACATTCAGGTAGCCTAAAAAGCATGTTAGCATCGATTAGCACGGCATGCTAATCGATGCTAACATGCTTTTCACACTCTACGTAAATCAACTTGAATCCGTCCCTGATCGTGTTGTTACACCCTCCGACAACACACCGACGAGGCATGATGTCTCCAAGGTACCGGAAAACAGTCGAAAAAACGGAAAATAACAACCCTGATTAGACTCGATGTGTATAATGTCTTTGAGAAAATGGCGGTTGACTACCTGTTGCTCCGAGAGAAAATAATAGAAAGGCGTTTAATTCGCCAAAATTCACCCATTTAGAGTTCGGAATTCGGTAAAAAAAAAAATGGTCTTTTTTCTGCAACATCAAGGTACATATTGACGCTTACATAGGTCTGCTGATAATGTTCCCCTTTAAAAACTAACAACAAATGTGAAGTTATATCACTGAAATGCCCTCAGGAAGAGGTGATTTAAGACATGGTGTGGAGGTTTCTCTCCTCCGGGTTCCTCGGGCCACCAAGCACTGACATGACAGTTCCGTTCCAGGGTTAGAACGCTGTTTTATTTTTCAATATTTCAGTTTATTTAGTACTTTTCAGCAAATGTATTTTTCCCGCTGTCTCTTGCTCTAGCTCTCGCTCCAGCTCCACCACCTCTCTCCTACCCATTGCTGCCTTTTAACAGAGTGATAGGTGATTAGATAATCAGGCCCACCTGTCGCCGATCTCGAAGCCGGTCCTGACACCCCCTGCTTCGCTGCAGGTCCGCAGGCCACGCCCCCCTCCACATATGGTTAGCTAGCTAGCGGCTAACGTTCATCCGCCTTTGGAGGTGTTGTAGCTACTTCTAAATCACTAATCCTTGCCTCCATAGCGACAAATAAAGTATGTTTCTTACAAGTATAATTATCACTGCAGGAGGAGGAATAGTTAAACATGCTTCATTCACTACACGTTAAAATGCAAACAAACGCCATTGGTGGATCTACACCTGATATCCACTGTAATGATACCAAGTGTAGGAGCGTGTCTAGTCGATACTACGATAATTACATCAATATTTTTTAGCATCACAAAATGTTCTTTCTTTTTAAAAACAATTAATTTATGTTTATAAACTCAGGAAATAAATTATGACCATTCTATGATCCTGTAACTACTTGATATCTGATTGATACCCAATAACCCTATTTTATTTAAGGACAAACTTGCAATAAAACATTTGTTTAGTATACCCTAAGATTTTTTGTTAAAATAAGACCAATAATGCCATTTTTTGTGGTCCGTTTATTTAGAAAAGTCCTGAAAAGTATCAAAACAATTTTGGTATCGGTATCAAAATAATATTAGTATCGGGACAACACTACGAGGACTTAACGTGACGTTAGTTTAGTTGCACAAGCAGGTCTTCCGAGTTATATTTAGTCATAGCAACCACAAAATAACAAGCACTAATTCTTCACGTTTAGTTTTGGTCTCAAACACTACTAATATAGTAGAGAATAAACTCGATTGCACCACAGAAAAATTCTCAAACAAATCAACTAATCAAACATACATTTTACAAAGTAATCACTGCAGACACAAGCACGGTCTGATTGTATTCCGCAAGATAATTAAAATATATTTTTTTAAGAGCACTTTACCTTTAAGAACCACTTCTTTCGGCATATTGTCATAATAAATGACACAATATGTTACTGCATACATCAGCTGCTAAATTAGTAGCCTTTGTTTGTTTACTTACTATTAAAAGTCAAGTTGTCTTGTATGTTCACTATTTTACTTACTAAAAGACAAGTTGTCTTGTGTGTTCACTATTTTATTTACGGACAAACTTGCAATTAGAAACGTGTTTAATGTACGGTAAGATTTTTTGTTAATAGTAAGCCAATAATGCCATTTGTTGTGGTCCGTTTATTTAGAAAAGCACCGAAAATTATGGAAACACATTTTGGTACCGGTACCATAATATTGGTATCGGGACAACGTTAGTCAGTACAATTTAATGTAAACGTTATGTTGACATAATCGGAAGAGGTTTATAGTAAAAGTGGACTTCATTGTGTTATGTTGCTGGAGTTATGCATGGCCAAAAGATCATATATTGCGAGAGGATGATGTACAAGCACTCTACAGTGCAGCGCACACAAAGTGCTACAAAAAATCAGTTGTGTCATCTACTTTTTGTCACTTAAAAAAAAAAATACCAGGGACATGACCTCGGTTTTCCCTTAATTGTAGTTACGGCCATGTCTGAGAGAGTAGGGAGTACCTTGATTTAAAAGTTGGCCAGTGAGTCTGTCCGGAAGATTGCAAGAGCAGTCCAATTGTCAGCGTGTCATCCAGGACGAAGCCCCCAATTGTTGCGTTGGACCAGTTCTTCCGCCGGCCCCCCCAGGTTCTTTGTATGACACATAAGCTGGTTATAAATGAATCCCTGAGACATAGCTGCTCATTTTGATATTTTAATACCAAAGCTTTGGGAGACTAATCTAGATACAACAGTTCAATCGCATTGCCAAAATTGATCTCATTCTACAATGGAAGTTTTGCCTCTTCTCTCCCTCTCACCCCCTTCCTCCTGGGACAGTTGAGATAAGCAAAGATGTTATGACTTCTCGCTACATTCCAACTATCAAGGCCTAGTCATGGCCCAACACTTAGCTGTTTTAAAATCTGACTGGGAAATAAAAAGATATCTATCTCCGTCAGTTCCGACGTCATCTCCATCCGGATTCCAGTAGTCCCAACCTGCCACTCAGTTCCAAAAGCGGTGCCGGAGCTCAGATCCGGACTTCCTATGAGCTCAGAGATCATTTTTTTTTTTACCTCAATAACCTGAGTAACTCAAATAGAAGCATCAAATGTATTGGGTTTGAAAAAAAAAACAGCAGGAGAAAGAGTCTGCACATTCTCAGCAAACTTGCTCAATGTTTGACACATTTATTGCAGTCCTTCCCATTGTTGTGTTGGCAGCAGCGCCGTGAAGAATGTCTGCACTTTCAGTGGGTTTTTATCATCCCAGTTCACTGGCCCGGAGGACGCCGTAAAATTCCTTGTGGCGACCGTGCAGAAAAATAATAAAAAGCAATAGACACGAGAAGACAGAGCTGCAGAGGCTAAAGCCGTGGAAGAGCAGTCCACTTCCCACGCAGACTGCAATCATCACTCAGAAATAAACAAATAAGCAAAAGGCTGGAAACATTATTTTATTATTTTTGTTAAACGACACTCAGTCCTTTGACAAACCTTTTTTTTTTAAAAGCAGGTTGCATTTTTTATTTTTGTGTGTGTGCAATCCTATTCCAAATGACCATTGTTTACTTTAACCGTCCTTTAAGAAAACACTTAACCTAAAAAAATATTTCAACAAATAAAAAATACTACTTTTTGCACAAAAACACCCGACAAAGAATGAAATAATGGCTACTTTGAGTATATAAAAAAGTCTAAAAATGCACAGATTAAATATTTTGGTAACACTTTAATATGGGGAACATATTCAAAGTAACAAATAGTTAAGAGTTATCTGGACACGAGGGGCACATATTTATTTTTTCTGTATCGCTCTGGAATAATCTGCCTCAAATTCTCACCGGC
Source organism: Nerophis ophidion (assembly GCF_033978795.1). Classification (NCBI taxonomy): domain Eukaryota; kingdom Metazoa; phylum Chordata; class Actinopteri; order Syngnathiformes; family Syngnathidae; genus Nerophis; species Nerophis ophidion. The sequence goes on along the minus strand of NC_084639.1, from coordinate 6,977,169 downwards.
ATTGAAACTAAACATGTTTTTAAAAATAAATTAATATTATATCTGTGTCTGTAAATTAGTTAGTTTGTTGATGATTTTTGTTTGGTTTTGAATTGTGTAGTTATATTTATATGGTAATTATTATTCTGTGACTGTAAATTGTTTGCTTGTTTTCTTATGGATGCTTTTATTTAATTTTTTTCTGTATTGTGTAGTTATAATTATATGATTTTACTTGTAATTGTATTGACTTTGTGGACCCCTGGAAGACGTGTATGTTGTCGTGGCAACAAGCTAATGGGGATCCTTAATAAAAATCGAATCAAATTGGAAGAAAAAAATACTTCATTTAGAGTTATTTGGTTAGGGTTAGGGTTGTTTTATAATAAAGCCATGCAGAATAAGGCATTGATAAGTACTTAATAATGACTAATCAAGAGCCGGTATGTTACTATTTTGCATGTTAATAAGCAACTAATTAATGGTGAGTATGTTCCCCATACTAAAGTGTTACCCATATTTTTTTTATTTACGGCAAAATTGCTGATGTCAGTTTTACTTTTGAAAAAACAAACAAAAAAAATGATATGTAAAGTGACACAAAAGTTATTAAAAATATCTAATGTGAACATATTCACAAAAAAATATCTGAAAACTAGATGACCGTATTTTGCGGACTATAAGGCGCACTTAAAATCCTTTTTTTCCCGCTCAAAACTCTAGAGTGCGCCTTATAACCCCCTCCCGATTTTCCCGGGTGGCTCCCGAATTCCAGTGCCCATTCTCCCGAATTTTTCCTGATCGCCATCCGGACATCAATATTGGATCAGACTTCTCCATTGAACACGGTGGCCGACTGGATAAACTCATTCCTGAACGGATTTTATATTATATATATATATAATTTTTCACGTTTAGTTCTGGTCTCAAACACTACTAATATAGTAGAGAATGAACTTGATTGCACCACAGAGAGTGTCTCAAACAAATCAACTGTTCAAACATACATTTTACAAAGCAATCACTGTAGACACAAGCACGGTCTGATTGTATTCCGCAAGATTGAGTGATATTTTTTTAAGAGCACTTTACCTTTTAAGAACCACTTCTTTCGGCATATTGTGTCATGATAAATGACACAATATGTTACTGCATATGTCAGCAACTAAATTAGGAGCTTTTGTTTGCTTACTTACAACTAAAAGACAAGTTGTCTTGTGTGTTCACTATTTTATTTAAGGTCAAACTTGCAATAAGAAACATATGTTTAATGTATCGTACGATTTTTTGTTAAAATAAGGCCAATTATTGCAATTTTTTGTGGTCTGTTTACTTAGAAAAGTACAGAAAAGTATCAAAATAATTTTGGTGTGGGTAGTTATATTTAGTCGTAGCCACCACAAACGAACACATGCTAATTATTCACGTTTAGTTCTGCTCTCAAACACTACTAATATAGTCGAGAATAAACCTGACTGCACCACAGAAAGCTTCTCAAACAAATCAACTGTTCAAACATACATTTTACAAAGCAATCACTGCAGACACAAGCACGGTCTGATTGTATTCTGCAAGATGATTAAGTGATATTTTTTTAAGAGCACTCTTCCTTTTAAGAATCATTTCTTTCGGCATATTGTGTCGTGATAAATGACACAATATGTTACTGCATATGTCAGCAACTAAATTAGGAGCTTTTGTTTGCTTACTTACTACTAAAAGACAAGTTGTCTTGTGTGTTCACTATTTTATTTAAGGTCAAACTTGCAATAAGAAACATATGTTTAATGTATCGTACGATTTGTTGTTAAAATAAGGCCAATTATTGCAATTTTTTGTGGTCTGTTTACTTAGAAAAGTACAGAAAAGTATCAAAATAATTTTGGTGTGGGTAGTTATATTTAGTCATAGCAACCACAAAAGAACACACACTAATTTTTCACGTTTAGTTCTGCTCTCAAACACTACTAATATACTCGAGAATAAACTTTTATTGCACCACAGAAAAGTTTCTCAAAAAAATCAACTGTTCAAACATACATTTTACAAAGCAATCACTGCAGACACAAGCATGGTCTGATTGTTTTCCGCAAGATAATTAAGTGATATTTTTTTAAGAGCACTGTACCTTTTAAAAACTACTTTTTTCGGCATATTGTGTCATGATAAATGACACACTATGTTACTGCATATGTCAGCAGACTAAATTAGGAGTCTTTGTTTGCTTACTTATTTACACCATTTACTATTATACTTAGCAAACTCATCTCACGGGCCTTATGTTCAATACCCCTGCTAGCCGCCAAGTGCTGTGATGTAGTGAAATCCACTGTCGATGCAAAAATGTGCGCTGGTGGTGTGGACTCTGCTGGCGACCCCCCCAGAAAGTATGTCAAACGAACATCTGTCAGAGCGCCCCGGCGCCACGTGTTGCCGGGCAGAACTGTCCAAAAGGCACACGAAGATGCAAATGCGGACACTGGGGAGAGCGACGCACGGTCCCCCACTCGGGGCCTGGCTGCATCCATCCAGATGGAAGGTTTATTTTTGTTTTTGTTTACTTATTCATGCATCCAGCTATTCGGGGCATCGCAGGGGCTTTGGTTCCACCACGGAATGCAAATCGCCGCGGCGGCTAATCCACTTTCATCTCTCCCTCGTCGACATCCCAACTTCTCTCCCGGCCTCTTTTTTGGCTATGTTTCTTCTTTGTAGTGACCGGGTCCTTCTCCTCCGACACGGTTCACCTCGTCCTGCTTCTTTTCCCACCCTCGGTCCGTGCCCCCACAAACACTAACAACACAACCAAAGCAGAGGTGACAATATTTGTTGTTGTTTTTTTTTAAATCCCCCTGGAGTGGAGAATTCCAGTTGCTTGTCTCATTGAATTATTTCAGCGTGGAGTTCAAATGAAGCAAACGTGTCCTTGTTAGCAACGGAAATGCACGCGACGTGTAAACACTGCAGGTTTCCGACAGGTGCCTCAGTCCGTGGCCCTAAAACCAATCCGTGACCTCTTTTGGAACGAGTGTCACAATAAAAGTTCCCCCCAAAAAAAGCATTTGCTCCTTGGCTGTGTCTCCCAGCCCAGTGTCTAGAGTGTGGAAGAGATACTAGGAGACAGGAGTGATGGGAGGGGTGGTTTACCTTTCTTTTACACTACAAAGGGGTCCGGAGCCCACTCAAATTTTAACACCGAATTACTCTTAATTTTAGTGGTATTCAATAATTACATTAAACCTCACATGGACAAATATAAGACCTTCTGGAGGAAAGTTCTCTAGTCGGATGAAACAACAATGGAGCTGTTTGGCCACAATACCCAGCAATATGTTTGGAGGAAAAAAGGTGAAGTCTTTAATCCTAGGAACACCACACCTACCGTCAAGCATGGTGGTGGTAGTATTATGCTCTGGGCCTGTTTTGCTGCCAATGAAACTGGTGCTTTACGGAGAGTAAATAGGACAATGAAAAAGGTGGATTACCTCCAAATTCTTCAGGACAATCTCAAATCATCAGCTCTTGGCCGCATTTGGGTGTTCCAAAAGGGAAAATGACCCTAAACACATGTCACAAGTAGTAAAGGAATGGCTCAATCAGGCTAGAATTACGGTTTTAGAACGGCCTTCCCAAAGTCCTGACTTAAACATGTGGACAACGCTGAAGAAACAAGTCAATGTCAGAAAACCAACAAAATTAGTTGAACTGCACCAATTTTGTCAAGAGGAATGGTCAAAAATTCAACCAGAAGCTTGTGGATGGCTACACACACATATATATATATATATATATATATATATATATATATATATAGATAGATAGATAGATAGATAGATAGATAGATAGATAGATATAGATATATATATATATATCTATACATCTATATATCTATCTATATATATATATGTATATATATACACATACATATTTATATATATATACACACACATATATATATATATATATCTATATATTTATAGATATATATATACATATATATATATATATATATATATATATATGTATATATATATATATATATATGTATGTATATATGCATGTATATATATGTATGTATATAAATATATATGTATATAGTAATAGTAAAGGATCTGATCTGAGGCCAAAAACTGGGACTCAGATTTACATATGTGTATATATATATATATATATATATATATATATATGGGCTTCACGGTGGAAGAGGGGTTAGTGCGTCTGCCTCACAATACGAAGTTCCTGCAGTCCTGGGTTCAAATCCAGGCTCGGGATCTTTCTGTGTGGAGTTTGCATGTTCTCCCCGTGAATACGTGGGTTCCCTCCGGGTACTCCGGCTTCCTCCCACTTCCAAAGACATGCACCTGGGGATAGGTTGATTGGCAACACTAAATTGGCCCTAGTGTGTGAATGTGAGTGTAAATGTTGTCTGTCTATCTGTGTTGGCCCTGCGATGAGGTGGCGACTTGTCCAGGGTGTACCCCGCCTTCCGCCCGATTGAAGCTGAGATAGGCGCCAGCGCCCCCCGCGACTCCGAAATGGAATAAGCGGTAGAAAATGGATGGATGGATATATATATATATATATAAAATGGGACTCAGATTTACATATATATGTATGTATATATATATATATATATATATATATATATATATATATATATATATATATATACATATATATATATATATATATATATATATATATATATATATATATATATACATATATATATATATATATATATATATATATATATGTATGTATATATATATATATATATTTTGAAGCTGAGATAGGCGCCAGCGCCCCCCGCGACCCCGTAAGGGACAAACGGTAGAAAATGGATGGATGGAAATATATATATATATATATATATATATATATATATATATATATATATATATGTATATATATAGTAAAGGATCTTATCTGAGGCCCAAAAATGGGACTCGGTTTGAAGGCCGCCACAGTTGATTGAGCCATCCCTACATGAAATATGATGCACCAGAACTCAGGCGCTAGAAAGGACGAGGGATACATTTTTTACTTACATTTTGACCACGGAAAAGCGATCTGGAACCTCCCGAAGGTGACCATGAAAGACTGGAGCCTGTTTGAAAAGTTTTCTCAGGTTGTCATGTCAAAGCTTTTGTAAGCTTTCCTTTTCTGAAGGGGCCGACTTGGAAGGAGACTTTTGAGAGTTTTGACAAAAGGAAGATGCATCAAACCGATGCTTTTGGGCACTTGTGCTGAGTGTAATGATGTGTGTGTGGGGACTGTGAAACGGGGTAAGGACTCGGCTGAGAGGAGTGGACGGAAAAAGGGGAAGTCAGGGTGCGTTCGCAATTTTAATGTTTCGTTCGGTTAAGCCAGGGGTGTCCAAACTTTTTCCACTGAAAAATATTTTTTTTAATTTTAAAAACCAATACAATATATGTAGGATTGTGGTCAAAAAAATATAAAAAATGTGTCATTATTCAGTATTATTATTTGAAATATTTTTCAAGTTTTAAATCTTTAGATCAACATTAGGTCATTCTGTCAATATAACATTTTTAAAGATTGAAGTTGTATGCTCTTTTTGTCAAAGAAAACCCATTTTTTTCATGGAAAAAACACAAAATATGCAATATTTTCACCCAATAGAATTTTTAAGTGGAATATTTGAGATTATATAAGAATTGGAGCCTTAAAAAGGTCAATTATTCATAACACCATTGATTTTATTATTTTTAAATTTTTGAGCAATGACACTTAAAAACAAATCACTTTAAAATGATTGGGATCAAAAGGGGTCGTACTCATTGAAGTGTTTAAAAACATAAATTATATATATATTTTTTACTGTTTACTTTTAACACAATAATCTCGAGATCACCTTCAGATCCATCCGTCAATTATAAGTTGTATTGTTGTTTATATTTTGGGAAACACAAAACATGCAAAATTTCCCCCCAAAAATATCTCAAAGTGGAATAATTAATGTGATTTTTTTGGAGCCTTGAATAGGTCAATAATTCATAATGACGTAGATTTTGATTCATTATTATTTTTTAAAGAAAGAAACAGCCTCCATGGCAGCTTTGTGTTATTTGAGTACACATTGCAATATAGTATTGTTACATTCCACCTGTTTGCTCTTTCATTACTTTTTTTATGTTTTATTTTATTTTTTCAATCGTATTTTTAAACTGGGCTGTTAAAAAATAACCTGCGGGCCGCAAATGGCCCCTGGGCCGCACTTTGGACACCCCTGTGTTAACCAAACTGGTACGGTTCATTTGGTCAATAAACAAATGTAGTAAATATTGCAGAATACACTGTAAAAATAATCGATACATATTTAATAACACTGCAGAAGGGATTTGTCAAGTGCAAGATTTTACGAAAGACGACGACTAAAGTGACACGCACTCTTATCCAAGGGAGCAGAGCTGAAAAAAGCAGGAGTTTAACCCTTGTGTAATGTTCATACTGTTGTAAGTTTGTGAGTCTGATGGACCCGTTGCATTTTTTGGCTTTTGATGCCTCACAATCAAACAGTTTTATGTTAAAATACTGAACAGATGTTTGTTTACCTTATCCCAATAAACTAATGTCGTAAATATTGCAGAATACACTGCGAAAATAATCAATACGTATTTAACACTGTAGAAGGGATTTGAGTTACGTCACATAATTGCTTGGATTTTAATGAACCCACGTCCGGCGAGTTAAATATGCGTGGTGGCAAAGCGGCGTCTGTTCTCAATGGTTACTAGTCTCGGAAAAAAATATGTTTCCCGATTCTTGCGTTTTTTTCGGCTTTATGAACATTTCGAATCGTAAACAAACATAGACTTGTTACGCGGGAGGTTGTAAAAAAGGGCGGTCTAGTGCAAGATTTTACGAAAGACGACGACCAAAGTGGCACACACTCCTTGTCCAAGGGAGTAGAGCAGAAGAAAGCTCGAGTTTAGCCGTTGTGTAATGTTCATACTGTTGTTACTCAGACAGCGTTTGTGGGTCTGATGGACCCATTACATTTTTTTGGCTTTTAATGCCTCACAATCAAACACTTTTATGTTAAAATACTGAACAGATGTTTGGTTACCTTATCCCAATAAACTAATGTAGTAAATATTGCAGAATACACTGCGAAAATAATCAATATGTATTTAACACTGTAGAAGGGATTTGAGTTACGTCACATAAATGCTTGGATTTGAATGAAGCCAGGTCCGGCGAGTTAAATATGCGTGGTGGCAAATCGGCGTCTGTTCTCAGTGGTTACTCGTCGCCGTGTTCCCTATGCTTGCGTTGTTTTCGGCATTATGAAGCGTTCGAATTGTAAACAAGCAGAGACGTGTTACGCGGGAGGTTATCAAAAAGGGCGGTCGAGTGCAAGATTTTACGAAAGATGACGACTAAAGTGGCACGCACTCTTATCCAAGGGAGCAGAGTTGAAAAAAAACACGAGTTTAACCCTTGTGTAATGTTCATACTGTTGTTACACAGCCAGTGTTTGTGGGTCTGATGGACCCGTTGCATTTTTGGGCTTTTAATGCGTCGCCATGTTCCCTATGCTTGCGTTGTTTTACGGCATGATGAACCGTTCGAATCTTAAACAAGCATAGACGTGTTACGCGGGATGTTATCCAAAAAGGCGGTCGAGTGAAGATTTTACGAAAGATGACGACTAAAGTGGCACGCACTCTTATCCAAGGGAGCAGAGTTGAAAAAAAGCACAAGTTTAACCCTTGTGTAATGTTCATACTGTTGTTACTGTTGTACGTTTGTGGGTCTGATGGACCTGTTGCATTTTGTGGCTTTTAATGCCTCACAATCAAACAGTTTTTTGTTAAAATACTGAACAGATGTTTGTTTACCTTATCCTAATAAACTAATATAGTAAATATTGCGGAATACACTGCGAAAATAATCAATACGTATTTAACAATGTAGAAGGGATTTGAGTTACGTCACATAATTCCTTAGATTTTAATGAAGCCACGTCCGGCGAGTTAATTATGCGTGGTGGCAAATCGGCGTCTGTTCTCAATGGTTACTCGTCGCCATGTTTCCTATGCTTGCGTTGTTTTCGGCATTACGAACCGTTCGAATCGTAAAAAAGGATAGATGTGTTCTGCGAGAAGTTTTTAAAAAGGGTGGTCGAGTGCAAGATTTTACGAAAGACGACGACTAAAGTGGCACGCACTCTTATCCAAGGGACCAGAGCTGAAAAAAAGCAGACGTTTAACCCCTGTGTAATGTTCATACTGTTGTTACTGTTGTACGTTTGTGGGTCTGATGGACTCGTTGCATTTGTTGGCTTTTAATGCCTCACAATCAAACAGTTTTATGTTAACATACTGAACAGATGTTTGTTTACCTTGGGATTTTGACAGCAAATGTTAATTCCTTTGTATTGGCGGGGGAAAAAAAGCCTTTAATTATTGCAACTTTTCATCTCCCTGGCATTTTGGGTCGCGACAATCCCCAATAAAATTCCTAACCGTGAAGTGTGAACGTAACTTTTATAGAATAGAAGATAATAGAATGGACTTTATTGTCCATTTACCGGTCGATGTACATTCCCATCCTCACCTATGGTCATGAACTTTGGGTCATGACCGAAAGGGACAAGATCCCAGGTACAAGCGGTCGAAATGAGCTTCCTCCGCCGGGTAGGGTGAGAAGCTCAAACTAAATCCACTGCTCCTCCACATCGAGAGGAGCCAGATGAGGTGGTTCGGGCATCTGGTCAGGATGCCACCCGAACGCCTCCCTAGGGAGGTGTTTAGGGCACGTTCGACCGGTAGGAGGCCACGGGGAAGACCCAGGACACGTTGGGAAAACTATGTCTCCCGGCTGGCCTGGGAACACCTTGGGATCCCCCGGGAAGTTCTAGATGAAGTGGCTAGGGAAAAGGGAAGTCTGGGCTTCCCTGCTTAGGCTGCTGCCCCCGCAACCCGACCTCGGATAAGCGGAAGAAAATGGTTGGATGGACTTTATTGTCATTATATTTGCATATAACGAGATTAAGGACTCCTACTTAAGGTGCGGTAGTGGGAACAATATGGGATAAAAATAAATGACATAAGAGGTAATAAAGATAAAACTAAGAATTTAAATAAACAGACTGCGATACAATAAAAATAAAAAACAATCCTGTAGAGCAGGGGTCACCAACGCGGTGCCCGTGGGCACCAGGTAGCCTGTAAGGACCGGATGAGTCGCCCGCTAGCCTGTTCTAAAAATAGCAGCACTTACCAGTGAGCTGCCTCTATTTTTTTTATTATATTTATTTACTAGCAAGCTGGTCTCGCTTTGCTCGACATTTTTAATTCTAAGAGAGATAAAACTCAAATAAAATTTGAAAATCCAAGAAAATATTTTAAAGACTTGGTCTTCACCTGTTTAAATGAATGCATTTATTTTTTTTACTTTGCTTCTTATAACTTTCAAAAAGACAATTTTAGAGAAAAAATACAACCTTAAAAATGATTTTAGGATTTTTAAACACATATACCTTTTTACCTTTTAAATTCCTTCCTCTTCTTTTCTGACAATTTAAATCAATGTAAAGAATAATAGATACATTTTTATTTAATTATTCATTTTAGCTTCTGTTTTTTCGACAAAAAATATTTGTGAAATATTTCTTCAAACTTTTTATGATTAAAATGTAAAAAAAAAATATTCTGGCAAATCTAGAAAATCTGTAGAATCAAATTTAAATCTTATTTCCAAGTCTTTTGAATTTCTTTAAAAAAAAAATTCTGGAAAATCTACAAGAAATAATGATTTGTCTTTGTTAGAAATATAGCTTGGTCCAACTTGTTATATATTCTAACAAAGTGCAGATTGGATTTTAAACTATTTAAAACATGTCGTCAAAATTCTAAAATTAAACTTAATCAGGAAAAATTACTAATGATGTTCCATAAATTATTTTTTAAATTTTTTCAAAAAGATTCAAATAGCTAGTTTTTCTCTTCATTTTTTTCGGTTGAATCTGGAATTTTAAAGAGTCGAAATTGAAGATAAACCATGTTTCAAAATTTAATTTTAATTTTTTGTGTGTTTTCTCCTCTTTTAAACCGTTCAATTAAGTGTTTTTTTCATCATTTATTCTCTACAAAAAAACTTCTGTAAAAGGAAAAAAAAATGCACGACGGAATGACAGACAGAAATACCCATTTTTTTATATATATATAGATTTATTTATTAAAGGTAAATTGAGCAAATTGGCTATTTCTGGCAATTTATTTAAGTGTGTATCAAACTGGTAGCCCTTCGCATTAATCAGTACCCAATAAGTAGCTCTTGGTTTTAAAAAGGTTGGTGATTCTTACCGTAGAATATACAAAACAAAATACGAAAAACTGTACAATATACAGAAGGAAAGCCTCATTAGCGTTTTTTTTTTTTTTTTTTTTTCCACCTGGCCATAAGGAGGCACTTCCTCCTCCTTCCAGCGAGGCCTTTTGTCTGGAGGCTAATGGTCTAGGTTAATTGCACAGGTGACTTTCTGTCTGGGTGTAAGGGGGGAACAGATGGGCCCAAATGTGCTCGAACGGCACTCAGCATCGAGTAGCGGGTTTTCAGCTCCGTCCTATTTTCTCTACCCGCCCCGACTCCAAGTCCCTGGTCGAGGAAGAGGTTGACTGAGGTGACGCTAAAATGCTCCGGCGGTGGTTTCAATTCATCAAGCGTGCGGCCTGTAACCCCCCTCGTGAGCTCTCATTACGGAGCAAATGAGTTGCGGTATCAAACTATTTAGAGGATGCCGGATCGTCTGCAAACCCTTCCGAACACAATGATTACATCCGACGCCCAGGTGATGAAATGACATCGCTAATGGCAGATTACAGTTCTTTTCTAAAGTACGTTATAAAGCCAAATGGCCTAATCACTTGACCCGGGCCACAGGTGTGTAAAATCAAGCACTTAGGCATGGAGACTGTGAAAGAATGGGCCGCTTTCAGTGATTTCCAGCGTGGAACTGTCACAGGATGCCACCCGCGCAACAAATCCAGTCGTGAAATTTCCTCGCTCCTAAATATTCCAAAGTCAACTGTCGGCTTTATTATAAGAAAATGGAAGAATTTTGGGAACAACAGCAACTCAGCCAGCAAGTGGTAGGCCACGTAAACTGACAGAGAGGGGTCAGCGGATGCTGAAGCGCATCGTGCAAAGACTTTCTGCACTTCATATGACCTTCCAATTTAGCCCAGGTCCAGTACGCAGGGAGATTCATGGAATGGGTTTCCATGGCCGGGAAGCTGCATCTAAGCCATGCATCACCAAGTCCAATGCAAAGCGTGAGATGCAGTGGTGTAAAGCAGGTTGCCATTGGACTCTAGAGCAGTGGAGACGCCTTCTCTGGAGTGATGAATCACGCTTTTCCATTTGGTAATCTGATGGACGAGTCTGGGTTTGGAGGTTGCCAGGAGAACGGTACATTTCGGACTGCATTGTGTAGGAGGAATTATGGTGTGGGGTTGGGCTTGAACCCTTAGTTCCAGTGAAAGGAACTTTGAATGTTCCAGGATACCAAAACATTTTGGACAATTCCATGCTCCCAACCTTGTGGGAACAGTTTCAACATGACTGTGTGCATAAAGCAAGGTCCATAAAGACATTTATGAGAAAGTCTGGTGTGGATGAACTTGACTGGCCTGCACAGAGTCCTGACCTGAACCTGATAGAACACCTTTAAGATGAGTTAGAATAGAGACTGAGAGCCAGGGCTTCTCGACCTCACCAATGCGCTTTTGGAAGAATGGTGGAAAATTCCTATAAACACACTCTGCAACCTTGTGGACAGCCTTCCCAGAAGAGTTGAAGCTGTAATAGCTGCAAAAAGTAGACACATATCATATTGAACCCTATGGGTTAGGAATGGGATGGCACTTTAAGGACATATGCGAGTCAAGGCGGGTGGCCAAATACTTTTGGCAATATAGTGTATATTGGCTGAAATAAAATGTTAAACTAATAATACAGAATTAGACTTTTCTATTGTTGTTCACCGAGCGGGAGTTACGCTTCCGGCTTAGGGGTGACAAGGCTAACAACACAGTGGTTAATTGAATACTTTCAGTTATTTTCGGAGATCGACACCACCGTAGTGACTTTTAGATCAGTCATACTTAAACTACGCAACTATTGTAACGAGATGGGCTGTTTTTCCTATTGTTATTTCTATTTCATCCCTAAAAGCCTGTTTTGCAGATTTCCCTGCTTTTCAGGGAATTTTATTATACATTTAATTATAAAAATCTCCTGTTTCGCAGGTTTCCCTGCTCTTCAGAGGATTTTATTACATATGCATCTATTTTCTACTGCTTATCTCTTTCGAATTCCCGGGGGGTGCTGCAGCCTATGTTATTATAAAATCCCCTGAAGAGCAGGGAAACCTGCATAACAGGCTTGTAGGGATGAAATAGCCTCTGGGTTATTTCCTAACCTGATATATATTTTACAGCCCGGCCCTCGGCTAAATTATTTTAGCCCAATGTGGCCCCCCGAGTCAAAAAGTTTGGGGACCCCTGGTCTAAAACATCCAGAAAGTGCCGACAATCCTCCGTTTACATTAAATGCCTCACCTTTTCTCCTCCAAACATATTGCTGGGTGTTGTAGCCCAACAGCTCAATTTTTGTTTCACATAAAACATAAGAGTTGTACAAACCCTTGTTCCACATGAGTTGGGAAATTGTGTCAGATGTAAATATAAACGGAATACAATGATTTGCAAATTCTTTTCAACCCATATTCAAATGAATGCACTACAAAGACAAGATATTTGATGTTCAAAATCATAAACTTTATTTTATTTTTTGCAAATAATGATTAACTTAAAATTTCATGGCTGCAACACGTGCCAAAGTAGTTGGGAAAGGGCATGTTCACCACTGTGTTACATCACCTTTTCTTTTGACAACACTCAATAAACGTTTGGGAACTGAGGAAACTAATTGTTGAAGCTTTGAAAGTGGAATTCTTTCCCATTCTTGTTTTATGTAGAGCTTCAGTCGTTCAACAGTCCGGGGTCTCCGCTGTCGTATTTTACGCTTCATAATGCGCCACACATTTTCCTATGGGGACAGGTCTGGACTGCAGGCGGGCCAGGAAAGTACCCGCACTCTTTTTTTTTACAAAGCCACGCTGTTGTAACAAGTGCTGAATGTGGCTTAGCATTGTAATGCTGAAATAAGCAGGGGCGTCCATGATAACGTTGCTTGCATGACAACAAATATTGTTCCAAAACCTGTATGTACCTATCAGCATTAATGGTGCCTTCACAGATTTGTAAGTTACCCATGCCTTGGGCACTAATGCACCCCCATACCATCACAGATGCTGGCTTTTGAACTTTGCGTCGATAACAGTCTGGATGGTTCGCTTCCCCTTTGGTCCGGATGACATGATGTCGAATATTTCCAAAAACAATTTGAAATGTGGACTCGCCAGACCACAGAACAACTTTTCCACTTTGCATCAGTCCATCTTAGATGATCACGGGCCTAGGGAAGCCGGCGGCGTTTCTGGATGTTGTTGATAAATGGCTTTCGTTTTGCATAGTAGAGCTTTAACTTGCACTTACAGATGTACGGATCAACTGTATTTAGTGACAGTGGATTTCTGAAGTCTTCCTGAGCCCATGTGGTGATATCCTTTAGAGATTGATGTCGGTTTTTGATACAGTGCCGTCTGAGGGATCGAAGGTTTCCGGCCATGCTGCTTACGTGGAGTGATTTCTCCAGATTCTCTGAACCTTTTGATGCTATTATGAACCGTAGATGTTGAAATCCCTAAATTTCTTGCAATTGCACTTTGAGAAACGTTGTTCTTAAACTGTTTGACTATTTGCTGACGCAGTTGTGGACAAAGGGGTGTACCTCGCCCCATCCTTTCTTGTGAAAGACTGAGCATTTTTTGGGGAAGCTGTTTTTATACCCAATCATGGCACCCACCTGTTCCCAATTAGCCTGCACACCTGTGGGATGCTCCAAAAAAGTGTTTGATTAGCATTCTTCGTCTTTATCAGTATTTATTGCCACCTTTCCCAACTTCTTTGTCACGTGCTGCTGGCATCAAATTCTAAAGTTAATGATTTTTTGCAAAAAAAAAATTTTTTTTATCAGTTTGAACATCAAATATGTTGTCTTTGTAGCACATTCAACTGAATATGGGTTGAAAAGGATTTGCAAACCATTGCATTCTGTTTATATTTACATCGAACACAATTTCCCAGCATAATGCCATAACACATTGTAACCACTCTTCCAATAATTCTTGCAGTCTACTTCAGCATTTGAAGAAATCTTATTATAACGCATGCAGCCCATCAGAAGTGGGGCTCTGAGTGCATTCGCTGTGTTTTTTTTTTTTTCCGTTTCAAGAAAATCATACAGGGAGGGGAATGACAAGTCGCAAATTGAATTCATGAACAGGCTTTGTTGACGCCGCTGCATAATTACAGGAATGTCATGCTTCTGGTGTTTCCTGCATTGAGAGGGCGACGCGACCAAACACTTGCAGGTTTTTGGATTGGGGAGAGGGGAAAAAAACAAAAAACACAAAAAAAAGAACACTAAAGCGCTGAAATCACCGCCGTGTTTTTTCCGTTTGTTTTCAACTTTGTGCATGCGTCGACTCAGCAGACGCTTCATTAGCTACACCTACATGCTCTAATGAGATCCGATACAAGAGCGAGCGACACAATTACGGCACTACGTCGGGCTGAAATGTGGTTCTAATAGCGCCCCTTTAAAAACACTCCCCGGCTTAATGCAGTGCAACTACAACATCATTAATAAACGTAATGTCGAATCAATGCCTCTCTGACAGTGTCCATCAAAACCAAACGTTGTTATCGCCACTAAATCCCCCGTTTAGTGCCGCTGGGTGTGTAATCGGCAAAGCAAATAACGGCCCCGGTCTCGAGTTAAAACCATCGCAATTGAGTCCCGTTTGCACAATTGAGTAGCGTTTTTTCTGTTGAGCTGAATCCACCAGTTGTGTCTTTTGTCGCGCCCCACAAAGTGTTTATACTGCAAGTGTCGCACTCATTACATACCAGCTGTTTGGTTGTAAATTGCATCTTAGCTACCATGCTTGGATATTATATTTTTTACTATAGCTTAAAGCCGCACCCACTACATTTGTCAAGAAAAATAAATATTGTTTTCATTAGGGCTGCGGCTCTTTGGGTGTCCCACGATTCAATGCAATATCGATTCTTGGGGTCACGATTCCATAATGCTTTGTGGACTTGGAGAAGGCATTCGACCGTGTCCCTCTGGAAGTCCTGTGGGGAGTGCTCAGAGAGTATGGGGTACCGGACTGTCTTATTGTGGCGGTCCACTCCTGTACGATCAGTGTCAGAGCTTGGTCCGCATTGCCAACAGTAAGTCGGACACGTTTCCAGTGAGGGTTGGACTCCGCCAAGGCTGTCCTTTGTCACCGGTTCTGTTCATAACTTTTATGGACAGAATCTCTAGGCGCAGTCAAGGCGTTGAGGGGTTCCGGTTTGGTGGTCGTGGGATTAGAGCTCTGCTTTTTGCGGATGATGTGGTCCTGATGGCTTCATCTGGCCAGGATCTTCAGCTCTCACTGGTTCAATTCGCAGCCGAGTGTGAAGCGACCGGAATGAGAATCAGCACCTCCAAGTCCGAGTCCGTGGTTGTCGCCCGGAAAACGGTGCGGGTTGGGAAGGAGACCCTGCCCCAAGTGGAGGAGTTCAAGTACCTAGGAGTCTTGTTCACAAGTGAGGGAAGAGTGGATCGTGAGATCGACAGGCGGATCGGTGCGGCGTCTTCAGTAATGCGGACGTTGTACCGATCCGTTGTGGTGAAGAAGGAGCTGAGCCGGAAGGCAAAGCTCTCAATTTACCGGTTGATCTACGTTCCCATCCTCACCTATGGTCATGAGCTTTGGGTCATGACCGAAAGGATAAGATCACGGGTACAAGCGGCCGAAATGAGTTTCCTCTGCCGGGTGGCGGGGCTCTCCCTTAGAGATAGGGTGAGAAGCTCTGCCATCCGGGAGGAGCTCAACGTAAAGCCGCTGCTGCTCCACATCGAGAGGAGCCAGATGAGGTGGCTCGGGCATCTGGTCGAGATGCCACCCGAACGACTCCCTAAGGAGTTGTTTAGGGCACGTCCAACCGGTAGAAGGCCACGGGGAAGACCCAGGACACGTTGGGAAGACTATGTCTCCCGGCTGGCCTGGGAACGCCTCGGGATCCCCCGGGAAGAGCTGGACGAAGTGGCTGGGGAGAGGGAAGTCTGGGCTTCCCTGCTTAGGCTGTTGCCCCCGCAACCCGACCTCGGATAAGCGGAAGATGATGGATGGATGGTTAAATGGACGATTCGATAATATATCGTTTTTTTTCGATTCGATTCTCGATTCAAAAACGATATTTTTCCGACTCAAAACGATTCTGTATTCATTCAATACATAGGATTTCAGCAGAATCTACCCCAGTCTGCTGACATGTGTCGTGGAAATTTCTCAAAGATGATCCTTCAGTGACAAATAGCTTTAAAATGATTTATTAAAGTAACAAACAAATAATAACAAGCTTTGCAAAGCGAGACCAAACCAGAACGACACATCCTTTCATTCCAGCTTGTTCTAACCCCTTTAGAATTTGACATGACAATTATACATTCTCAGAAGTCCCACCCTCCATGCTCATTTACATATAGTACACCCGTGGAATGAATACCCAAAGTCCTGTGAAGGGGAGAGGGTGTCGTTTGCCCAGAGGAGGGGGGTCACTCAGGAAAGGGGAACAATATAGCTCTATTGGGGGTCAGGAAGAGGGAAAACACATGCCCACGTCAACTATAGTCCACATGTCACATCAAAGACACAGGAGACAGCGCTTGATCAGACAATAGATCTCTTGCTAAATGTCACATTCCTGAGCCCAATAAACAACTTTTGGCGACCCGTTCAAAGAACATCTTCAATTAAACGAGTACAAGTAATTTTGCTATCACACATGCAAGCAGGGTAGTAGATTTTTGTAAAAAGCTTTTATAATTGTAAAGGACAACGTTCTATCAACTGATTGCAATAACGTTAATTTTTTTTTAACTATTAAACAAACCAAAAATATGACTTGTTTTATCTTTGTGAAAACTCTTTTGTTGAGAATTGTTGCGCGTTCTTAGTTTAATTAAGTGGGGCGGTTTAGCTCGGTGGCAGAGGGGTTAGTGCGTCTGCCTCACAATACGAAGTTCCTGCAGTTCTGGGTTCAAATCCAGGCTCGGGATCTTTCTGTGTGGAGTTTGCATGTTCTCCCCGTGAATGCGTGGGTTCCCTCCGGGTACTCCGGCTTCCTCCCACCTCCAAAAACATGCACCTGGGGATAGGTTGATTGGCAACACTAAATTGGCCCTCGTGTGTGAATGTGAGTGTGAATGTTGTCTGTCTATCTGTGTTGGCCCTGCGATGAGGTGGCGACTTGTCCAGGGTGTACCCTGCCTTCCGCCCGATTGTAGCTGAGATAGGCGCCAGCGCCCCCCGCGACCCCGAAAGGGAATAAGCGGTAGAAAATGGAAAATGGATGGTTTAGCTCGGTTGGTAGAGTGGCCGTGCCAGCAACTTGAGGGTTGCAGGTTCGATTCCCGCTTCCGCCATCCTAGTCACTGCCGTTGTGTCCTTGGGCAAGACACTTTACCCACCTGCTCCCAGTGCCACCCACACTGGTTTGAATGTAACTTAGATATTGGGTTTCACTCTGTAAAGCACTTAGAGTCACTAGAGAAAAAGCGCTATATAAATATAATTCACTTCACTTATAATTTGCATAATTTTGGCTGTTTGCAAACGCACCAAATCAATGAATTTCAATATTTTAGATTCACTAAATAAAGGGTTATTTGTGTTCTCTATATCTGACACGGTGTATTATTCTAACTTATCTGACTGTAGCATACATTTGTAGTTGTTTCCCCCATATTTCTGCACAAAATAACTCCGATATGGTCGCACTAGCGAGCAGTAAAGTGTGCAGGGGATTTTTATTGAAGTGAAATTTATAATATAGACGTATATTCTACTCCGACAGCAGGCTCAAAAGGTGATATTGTTGCTTGTATTCTACTTTCTAAGAGGTTCGTCTTTGACGTGAAGGATCTCAACCTCCTCACTTTTCTATTAATCCTTTGCTTTGCTTTTTTTTTTTTTTGCAATCAAACCTGTCCTTACCTTTTTCTACTAAAGCGTGGGTGCCGTGGGTATAAATGCTTTGTCCATGTTCCTTTTGCAGGATATGTACAAACCCTGTTTCCATATGAGTTGGGAAATTGTGTTAGATGTAAATGAAGAGTTCATATGCAAAAGCAGATAAATCCATTTTGACCGATTCTGTATATTAACGATTTTCTGCCTGCTGGTGTTGCCGGTACATGCACAAGCGTACAATGGTTTATTTAATATCAACATAAGCAAGTCATGAAAGCCTAAACTTTTAAGAAATGCTGATGTAGGGACGGCGTGGCGCAGTGGCAGAGTGGCCGTGCGCAACCCGAGGGTCCCTGGTTCAAATCCCACCTAGTACCAACCTCGTCACGTCCGTTGTGTCCTGAGCAAGACACTTCACCCTTGCTCCTGATGGGTGCTGGTTGGCGCCTTGCATGGCAGCTCCATCCATCAGTGTGTGAATGTGTGTGTGAATGGGTAAATGTGGAAGTAGTGTCAAAGCGCTTTGAGTACCTTGAAGGTAGAAAAGCGCTATACAAGTACAACCCGTTTATTTATTTATTTATTATGTAATGAATGGCTTTCAAGTAAGAGTGTTTGATGTGGTTTTACGTCAAAAGCAGATATATCCAAATTATGATATGTTGCAAAAACAGATATCTCCAAAATCGTTTTCTTTGCGGTCGTTATTTTGCATAATATTCAAGATAAAGATAGAGAGAAAAACAGAACATTAAATTTATCGAAAGCCACATTTTAAGGTAACAACTGTTCACATTTCTTTACTTCATTATTTAACAGTTTCGATCCCTTGGTACGTATAAATCTAGCTGTCCCTGCGAACATTGTTTTTTTCGTACTTGCTAACCGGACATGATCTTTTGGAACTGTGACCTCACATATTTACCTTGTGCTTTTCAGCACAAAATGAAAAAACAAAAAAACAGTGTTGCAATGAAGACAATGTTTTATTAATAAAACAACCACAAATGCTCAACCTGGTTTGCCTCTCAAAAACACTCCTGTGCAGATAACAGCTCACTCATCATCGCTATCGACATTAGCTCCATGCTCGACAACATCGTTTAACGCGGCGGTGTAAAACTCACAGACACGCGTGCTAGCGCCAACATCAAATAATAACTTAAACACGTCAGTTTTTTTCGCTGGCTTAACAGTTTTGTTCACAGGAGAAGCTTCCAAATGATTCATGCGTGGATAACAACACTGAGTGACTCCGTGCACGCCACCATTTTGTTTGTCACGTGATCCCGTACTGCAGCGCTGGTTGGGCAAACGGATATATCGGCTTTTGTGGTAAATGATCCATGGCGCTTATCGGCCTTTGCAATAAATCGCTGAAATAAATGACGTTAAAAGCGGCATTTGTCTGCATTTGCAAACAAATTGATTTTGGTATACCACAATAGAAGTGGCGGACTATATATTACCGAGGCTGGGCTAAACTTTATCAAAATGGCGTTTATCGGTTTTTGCGTATGAACTCTTCAAATATAAACGGAATACAATGATTTGCAAATCATTTTCAACCCATATTCAGTTGAATATGCTACAAAGACAACATATTTGATGTTTAAACTGATAAACATTTTTATTTTTGCAAATACTCATTAACTTTAGAATTTGATCCCATTGACACGTGACAAAGAAGTTGGGAAAGATGCCAAATTAAATAATGGTAAGTTGAGGAATGCTCATCAAACACTTATTTGGAACATCCCACAGGTGTGCAGGCTAATTGGGAACAGGTGGGTGCCATCATTATGTATAAAATCAGCTTCCCCAAAAAATGCTCAGTCTTTCACAAGAAAGGATGGGGCGAGGTACACCCCTTTGTCCACAACCGCGTGAGCAAATAGTCAAACAGTTTAAGAACAACGTTTCTCAAAGTGCAATTGCAAGAAATTTAGGGATTTCAACATCTACGGTCCATTATATCATCAAAAGGTTCAGAGAATCTGGAGAAATCACTCCATGTAAGCGGCATGGCCGGAAACCAACATTGAATGACCGGGACCTTCACTGTATCAAAAACCGACATCAATCTTTAAAGGATATCACCACATGGGCTCAGGAACACTTAAAAAAACACTGTCACTAAATATAGTTCGTCGCTACATCTGTAAGTGCAAGTTAAAGCTCTACTATGCAAAGCGAAAGCCATTTATCAACAACATCCAGAAAGGCCGCCAGCTTCTCTGGGCCTGAGATTATCTAAGATCAGGGGTAGGGAACCTATGGCTCTAGAGCCAGATGTGGCTCTTTTGATGGCTACATCTGGCTCTCAGATAAATATTAGCTGAAATTGCTTAACACGATAAGTAATGAATAATTCGACTGGTAGTTACAATGTTAAAAATAATGTTCAAAATATAAAACATTCTCTTGCATTTTAATCCATCCATCCGTTTCTACCGCACCTGTTCAAGAAAAAGTCATTATACCCTAAAAATGTTGGTCTTACTTAAAAAATGCACGCATTTGTATTCAGTGTTAAAAAATATGGTACGGCTCTAACGGAAATACATTTTAAAATATTTGGCTTTCATGGCTCTCTCAGCCAAAAAGGTACCCGACCCCTGTCTAAGATGGACTGATGAAAAGTGGAAAAGTGTTCTATGGTCTGACGAGTCCACATTTCAAATAGTTTTTGGAAATATTCGACATCGTGTCATCCGGACTAAAGGGGAAGCGAACCATCCAGACTGTTATCGATGCAAAGTTGAAAAGCCAGCATCTGTGATGGTATGGGGGTGCATTAGTGCCCAAGGCATGGGTAACTTACACATCTGTGAAGGCACCATTAATGCTGAAAGGTACATACAGGTTTTGGAATAACATATGCTGCCTTCAAAGCGCCGTCTTTTTCGTGGACGCCCCTGCTTATTTCAGCAAGACAATGCTAAGCCACATTCAGCTCATGTTACAACAGCGTGGATTCGTAAAAAAAGAGTGCGGGTCCATTCCTGGCCCCCCTACAGTCCAGACCTCTCTCCCATCGAAAATGTGTGGCGCATTATGAAGCGTAAAATCTGACAGCGGAGACCCCGGACTGTTGAACGACTGAAGCTCTACATAAAAGAAGAATTGGAAAGAGTTCTACTTTCAAAGCTTCAACAATTAGTTTCCTCAGTTCCCAATCGTTTGAGTGTTTTTGAAAGAAAAGGTGTTTGGAAACGACTCCAACCTTCGTAGTGTGGGTTGCGTGGACCATTCAGGAAGGACATCGCTTCGCACAGGTTTGACTCTTTATTTTTCAATAAAGGCTTTTCGCAGCGTCGGTCGGTCACTCTTTCAGCTCCTCCTCCGCTGCTCGCTCCGGTCTGCTTTTCAGCTGCCGTGTCGTCGTCTCTCTTGTGCTGATCTCTGTGGCTCCCGTCTCTTCTGCACTGCTGCGGACACTCCAACTCCTTCTCTCTCGATCTTTCCTCCTTCTTTCCTTTCATACACTACGAGGCAGATTGTGAGCCGGTGTGTGAGCCACGCACCTGATCTTGATTGCTGCGGCGTCCCTCCCGGCACGCCCCGCCTCTTCGTTCCGCCGCATTCTCCCCCTTCTGGCCGCCATCTTGAGCAGGGCCAAAGCATGTCCTACCTCGCTGTCGGCCCGTCTGCTCCACCACTCCACAGTGATGTAACACAGTGGTGAACATGCCCTTTCCCAACTACTTTGGCACATGTTGCAGCCATGAAATTCCAAGTTAATTATTATTTGCAAAAACAAAAACAAAGTTTATGAGTTTGAACGTCAAATGTCTTGTCTTTGTAGCGCATTCAACTGAATATGGGTTGAAAATGACTTGCAAATCATTGTATTCCGTTTATATTTACATCTAAACCAATTCCCCAACTCATACGGAAACGGGGTTTGTATTAGAAATAATACATAAACCGCTCATCTCGTCGCCTTACTTATCAGTTTTTATTCTAACAGTCGCCATTCAAGACAAACAAGTCTTGAATTTGAATGCATGACATTTTCATTGCAATTCTGCCGGGATTACTCCTCCTAATTAGATTATTTAGATCATCTGATAATGTATGCACCGCAGACAAGTTACATGAGGCCGGGAAGAAAAAAAAAAAAAAAAACCTGATCTCCGGTAAGTACATGATCTGCTTTCAACTGGAAACTCCACAAAAAGTAGCTGAAAAGTAGCCACGCTCGCCCCTTCCCGGGGCTTTAATAAGATCATTAGCGCACCTTAGGGCTGTCCGCGGCGGTGCCCTCAAAGTGTTCCGTCACCGGGAGGGTTTGTCGGTGTCGTCTTGGGTCTTAGCCCATCTTAACCCATTTAAAAGGCAATTTCCTGTGAGAAGGGATCTTTCCTGGTAAGGAAGATTTTCTGGCATAAAATGTTAGCCCCGGCATGCTAGGGCCAATGAGAAGTGGATAAAGATAAGCATGAACTGCTTAAAAAAATGAGACCGATAAGACGTTTTGGCCCACCTGAATCGGTCGAAACATTGTATGTGTTGCTGTTCCACTACCAGGCCAGTAGATGGCAGTGGCAGTCTGGCCCCGCTGCAAGTGGATTATAAGAATTTATTTGTAAATTATGGTGTAAAATAAGTATTTGGTGAACCATTCAAAGCTCTCAGTGATGGAAGGAGGTTTTGGCTCAAAATCTCACGATACATGGCCCCATTCATTCTTTCCTTAACACGGATCAATCGTCCTGTCCCCTTAGCAGAAAAACAGCCCCAAAGCATGATGTTTCCACCCCCATGCTTCACAGTAGGTATGGTGTTCTTGGGATGCAACTCAGTATTCTTCTTCCTCCAAACACGACGAGTTGAGTTCATACCAAAATGGAGACATGGATGATACAGTAGAGGATTGGGAGAATGTCATGTGGTCAGATGAAACCAAAATAGAACTTTTTGGTATCAACTTGTCGTGTTTGGAGGAAGAAGAATACTGAGTTGCATCCCAAGAACACCAGAGGTTATTTCATACTACCCTTTACTTTTGCATAACAGTTGCTAAAACTTTTGTTCACTTCCTGTTCTCAATGTATTGAAAATATACTCCACAAGTAAACACAATAACAATAAATATCTTGAGATGACTGAGATTATTTTGAAAATGAATGGATGGATGAAATAAATTGCTCGGAGTGATACGTGAAGAATCGTTTTCACGCAGAACGCTATGGATGGTTATACTTCCGGCACAAAACAGGAAGTACATTTTCAACCAGCAGCGAGCAAACTCGTCGAACAATAACACACCATTTCAGTGTCTGTCGGTGTAACATAAGCTATTTGTCGATCACAAAACATTATGGTCTTTAGTGTAAAAAAAAAAAATCCATAAAATAATATTTGTAAAAAGCATTTTACATTGAGTAAACAACCTCAAGGTGCTACGGTGTATTAAAAAAAGAAAAAGATAATACCAATAAAAACTAAAACAGCCCAATAGCTAGAACAAAAAAGGGTTTTTAAGCCTTTTTTAAAAGCATTCACAGTCTGTGGTGGCCTCAGGTAGTCAGGTAGAGCATTCCACAGAGCCAAAAGCCTGGTCTCCCATTGTTCGTAGCTTTGTCCTCGGAGGTTTGGTGAAAGTTAGCCTCTCCAGAGCGGAGCTGTCGTGTGGAGGCTTTAGTGGCTTAGTAGTTCTTTGAGGTAGAGGGGGGCATTTCCTTAGTAGGGAGACTTTGTGTTAGAATAATTTTATCTAAATTAACACAAAAACTTTCTGTTGAAAAGAGTTCTCAGCGAGAAGACCAAAAGCTGTCTTAGGGGGGAAGCAAGATGGTGTTCCTGTTGTCTTTCATGTATTAGAATCAAACCGAAAGATATTGTCTTTCCCAAGGACTGTGGGAAAGACTATTTTACGAACTTCTTCTTTTAACTGTTTTTACGACCTGTTCTGTGAACCGTTCACGACCTCGTCCTTAAAAACAGCTGTGGTCATGTGGTCAGAGAAAGTCAAATAAAGGAGGACTTGTACAATCTTTCGCCCGAGCGTCCTGGGATACTGTACAAGGCTACAGTCTGCAGGCGACTCTCCTCAATATTGAGTCCAAATTGAATTCTGTCTCTGTTGAATTCTTTGCCTCTTGTCTTGTTTAATAGATGTCATCAGTGTTTGAACCTGACACTTTGTATTCAATCCTGAGTGGAACAGGAAGCCAGTGAAAGGATATTTCCTAGCCTAATTAGCCGTATCGTTTTATAAACCGCAGGGTTCAAAGCGTTGGATAAAAAAGTAGCGGTTTATAGTCCGGAATGTACGTTTTTTTATATTGTATACGCACTGTTGAATAGACAAGGTTTCTACCTCGAAGATGTCGGTGAGTTCAGCAGGTGACGCCTGACTTTCCGGCGCCAGCTTGGCTTTAAGCGGCGGTCCAAGAGGACCCGGCTAATTGAGCACCAGTCGGCGGCACGGGAGTATGTTTCCGATTTTTACTCATTTACTTTGTGCGTGTCTGCAGTGCTCCGCCCGAACCCCGCAGCCGTGCCAGGGCCGCGGAGTCCCGGCCATTATGAATGATGAATTGTGCTACAGTTAGACTGGAAGTAGGACAAATTGATCAAAGTGTCAGGTGCCCCTTTGCGACGTCTTGGAAAGAGGAGGGGGGGGGGAAAAAGAAAGGAGGAGCTGTCAAAAAGTTTCCTGTGCCAGGTGGTTATAGATAAATGTTTACTGTTACTTAGCACTTTGCCTCCTTTGCCGTGCCCTCGCTAGCCTACATAAGAGCGGATCTTGCTGACGGCCCTTTTGTTCTGCGTATAGCCGGCTGGCAGATGCATTGATTTTTTTATATTTGGCGGCTTAATTTACACAATGGTCAATCAGCTCGGGCGTAGAATTAAATCAAGTGTAGAGTTTGAGCAGAAAATGCCATTTCGCTATTTGGTTCTTGAGTGTGCCAGTCGTTCAGATAGAGAGATAGTTAAAGAGCTTTAATAGAGTGCCGAAAGAAGTGGTTCTAAAAGGGTAAAGTGCTCTTAGAAAAATATCACTTAATCATATTGCGGAATACTGTGCTTGTGTCTGCAGTGATTGCTTTGGAAAATGTATGTCTTGTCATGTGTGTGTGATCATGTTTTCTTATAGTCATGTTCTGTTTGTTTTTTGGACACTCAGTTCCGGTTTTTGCACTTCCTTGTTTGTTTTGTCACCATAGCAACCCATTAGTTTTCACCTGTCCTCATGTCACGCACCTGTCTCACGTTTTGCACCTGTTTTCTCTAATCACCACAGTATTATTTAAGCCACAGTTGCGGTGCACCTACTCAGTGGCCTAGTGGTTGGAGTGTCCGCCCTGAGATCGGTAGGTCGTGAGTTCAAATCCCGGCCGAGACTATATCAATGGGACCCATTACCTCCCTGCTTGGAACTCAGCATTAAGGGTTGAAAATCAATCAATCAATCAATCAATCAATGTTTATTTATATAGCCCCAAATCACAAATGTCTCAAAGGACTGCACAAATCATTACGACTACAACATCCTCGGAAGAACCCACAAAAGGGCAAGGAAAACTCACACCCAGTGGGCAGGGAGAATTCACATTCAGTGGGACGCCAGTGACAATGCTGACTATGAGAAACCTTGGAGAGGACCTCAGATGTGGGCAACCCCCCCCCTCTAGGGGACCGAAAGCAATGGATGTCGAGCGGGTCTAACATGATACTGTGAAAGTTCAATCCATAGTGGCTCCAAGACAGCAGTGAGAGTCCCGTCCACAGGAAACCATCTCAAGCGGATCATGGGGGTCAAATCATCAAAAATGATTCCCGGGTGCGGCACGGCTGCTGCTCACTGCGCCCCTCACCTCCCAGGGGGTGATCAAGGGTGATAGGTCAAATGCAGAGAATAATTTCGCCACACCTAGTATGTGTGTCACAATTATTGGTACTTTAACTTTAGTCAGCCTGGCAAAATCACCGTCGACCACCTTTTATCATCCTTGATACTTTTACCCACGTCATGCCATGCTACCTCCACTCTGCTTCATGTCATGTTTACAGTCCCATGCCAAGTAAGTTTTTTTTTATTGTTCATAGTTTCTGCCTTTGTGCAAGTTTTGTTTCCTTAGTTTTGTACTTCCGCCCTTGTGCGCGCCTTTTGTTTGCCTTATTTGTAGTTATAGTGTTAAAATAAAAATATGTACTTGCCTGCGCCAACTTTCCTTTGCCTTCTAGAAAAACAAACCCCAAAGTCCACTCCAATTGCTTTGCACCTTGGGAAAATAATCCACGCCAGAGTTCGAGTCCTGACATGTTTGAACAGTTGATTTGTTTGAGAAACTTTCCGTGCTGCAATCGAGTTAATTCCCGACTATATTAGCAGTGTTTGAGACCAGAACTAATTGTGAAGAATTAGTGTTTGTTCTTTTGTGGTTGCTATGACTAAATATAACGAGGAAGACCTGTTTGTGCAAATAAACTAACGTCACGTTAACTCCTCGTAGTGTTGTCCCGATACCAATATTTTGGTACCGTTACCAAAGTGTATCTTCATACATTCTGGTACTTTGATACTTTTCTAGATAAAAGGGCCACAAAAAAATGGCATTATTGGCTTTATTTTACCAGAAAATCTTACGGTACATTAAACTTATGTTTCTTATTGCGAGTTTGTCCTTAAATGAAATAGTGAACATGCAAGACAACTTGTCTTTTAGTAGTAAGTAAGCAAACAAAGGCTCATAATTTAGTCGACTGACATATGCAGTAACATATTGTGTCATTTATCATGACACAATATGCTGAAAGAAGTGGTTCTTAAAAGTCAAAGTGCTCTTAAAAAATATCACTTAATCATATTGCGGAATACAATCAGATCGTGCTTGTGTCTGCAGTGATCGCTTTGTAAAATGTATGTTTGAACAGTTGATTTGATACACTTTCCATGGTGCAATCGAGTTTATTATTGACTATATTAGTAGTGTATGAGACCAGAACTAATTGTGAATAATTATTGTGTGTTCTTTTGTTGTGGCTATGACTAAATATAACGAGGAAGACCTGTTTGTGCAAATAAATTAACGTCACTTTAAGTCTTCATATTGTAGTCCCGATACCAACATTTTCAATCAATCTACCATCAATCAATGTTTATTTATATAGCCCTGAATCACAAGTGTTTCAAAGGGGTGCACAAGCCACAACCACATCCTCGGTTCAGAGCCCACAAAAGGGCAAGGAAAAACTCACAACCCAGTGGGACGTCAACGTAGATGACTGTGAGAAACCTTGGAGAGGACCGCAGATGTGGTATTTTTGTGGTGGGGAAGATGCAGGTAGAAAAAAGCGGTGTTGAACTCGTGTGGTGGGGGTGGGGGTGGGGATTTGTGCGTGTATGCCCAATTGTGTTGGGTGTGATCATTTTTAGACTGAGGCCGATCTGCAAAAGTTTGACTTCAGGTGTTCTTGAGGAGGGAGGGAGGTCAAAAGCGTCTATCATTGAGGTGTCCTCGGGGATGTTTTCAGAACAGCCTGGTCCTGTTTCCACAGCGTCAAGGCCGTTCAAGGGAGTCAAATCGTACATAAGGATGTTTGTTTTCCATGAGCAGACATGCTGGGTGCTCTCAAATTCAATTCAATTCAATTCTGCTTTTTATGTGATCCATCTTGCGATTCAGTTCAGAAATCGCCACAGTCCTGCCCAAATTCTAACCCGATTGTAGCTGAGAAGGAATAAGCGGTAGGAAATGGATGGATGGCGGCACACCAGACTGAATCTCATAGCACACCGGTTGAAAGATACTGGCATAGAAAACCCATGTGTGCCTCTAGGTTTACCTGATTGCATCCCAGCCATTGTTGCAAACACGTGCTTCCTCCTTTTCCAACGCTCGCTATCTGGATGTAGCGCTGCAATTTGAGATAAGCGCTTTTTTTTTTTTTTTCTTGGCGCGCACTTTCTTCCTTTTTTTATATATTTTTTTTCCCCCCCGCCTGATAAAGCCAGTGTAATTAAACCTGATTTAATCGGGATTGCTGTTAAGTACAGCACGCCGATAAACAGATACATCGCTTTCGGAGCGGGCCCCTGGGAAAGGTGGAAGGAGAGAGCGGAATGAAACGGCCAAGATTTGCAATTTATACAATTGCTTTAGACGTTTTTGGTGGGGGGAGGGTGTAAAAAATGTACCTAAATTAATCAAGCTGGGTTTTTTTTGTTTTTTTTTAAGTTCCTGCACACAATTTCTAAATAGCAAATGATTGATCACGCCTTCTGATGGCGGAATGTCGGGCGAAACAAAGACGCAAGGGCCCCGTGATGCAAATATCGAGCAGGGAACACGAACCAATTGAAGTCCCCGGCGACACCATAAGTCACCCTAATGATCCCAACTCAAAATAATGCATGTTCCGGACCTGAATGATGAAAAGGGCTGGCCCCTCTCACTCATTAGTATTGGGGGCGGAAAGGTAGATGCCCCAGACCTAGAACCTAGGCCATGGGTGTCCAAAGTGTGGCCCGCAGCATATCATTCTAAAAATACAAAAATATATGTATATATTTTTTAAACATTAAAAAGTGCAATAAAAAAGCAAATAACACAATTTTTTAAATAATTAAAAAAAAATAATAATGAATCAAAATTGATACAAGGACAAAAAGGACGTACAGTGGGGAAAAAAAGTATTTAGTCAGCCACCTTTTGTGCAAGTTCTCCCACTTAAAATGAGGACAGAGGTCTGTAATTTTCATCATAGGTACACTTCAACTGTGAGAGACAGAATGTGAAAAAAAATATCCAGGAATTCACATTGTAGGAATTTTAAAGGATGTATTTGTAAATTATGGTGGAAAATAAGTATTTGGTCAACCACTGATGGAAGGAGGTTTTGGCTCAAAATCTCCCGATACATGGCCCCATTCATTCTTTCCTTAACACGGATCAATCGTCCTGTCCCCTTAGCAGAAAAACAGCCCCAAAGCATGATGTTTCCACCCCCATGCTCCACAGTAGGTGTGGTGTTCTTGGGATACAACTCAATATTCTTCTTCCTCCAAACACGACGAGTTGAGTTTATACCAAAATGGATACATGGATGATACAGCAGAGGATTGGGAGAATGTCATGTGGTCAGATGAATCAAAATAGAACTTTTTGGTGTAAACTCAACTTGTTTGTTTGGAGGAAGAAGAATACTGAGTTGCATCCCAAGAACACCATACCTACTGTGAAGCGTGGGGGTGGAAACATCATGCTTTGGGGCTGTTTTTCTGCTAAGGGGACAGGACGATTGATCCGTGTTAAGGAAAGAATGAATGGGGCCATGTATCGTGAGATTTTGAGCCAAAACCTCCTCCCATAAGTGAGAGCTTTGAATGGTTCACCAAATACTTATTTTCCACCATAATTTACAAATAAATTCTTTAAAATTCCTACAATGTGAATTCCTCGATTTTTTTTTCACATTCCGTCTCTCACAGTTGAAGTGTACCTGTGATGAAAATTACAGACCTCTGTCATCATTTTAAGTGGGAGAACTTGCACAAAAGGTGGCTGACTAAATACTTTTTTCCCCCGCTGTATATATATTTTTTAAACATTAAAAAGTGCAATAAAAAGCAGATTGGTGAAATGCAACGAGAAAAAGTTGCATTGTTGACTCTAATACCACAATTTTTTAAATAATTTCTCAAAAAATAATAATGAATCAAAATCAATGTTGCTATAAATTATTGATTGGCATAAGGACAAAAAGAACATAAATACAACAAATATGAAAATTTGGAAAAAAATATTTCCATACTAATTATATACTAATACTAATTATCCTTTTGATTGTTATTATAAATATACTAAACCAATTACAATATATATTATCTGAAGCTGATATAGAGATTTAAGTGTTGAATGAAAAGTACAAAAAATAATAAAAAGCATTTTTATGAGTGGGGCACTTTTGGATCCCCAAGGATTTTAGTGGAATTTAATAACTGTCTTTGCTAAAAAAAAATAATAACAATTCTAATCAATTTTGCTATTAAACTCTAACTTATAATAATAATAATAATAATCCACCCCAGTACAATATCCTGCCCTAATACCCTACTGTGCAATACTAAACTTCGAGTGCAATACGCCCGACATTCATTATTTATTACTTCGGTACTCTTGTTTTGTTCTGTATATTGTACAGTATTTTGTATTTCTATAGTGTTTTGTATATTGTACAGGATTGCTTGTTATTTTTATTGGATAGTAGTCTGTTTATTTCAATTGTGTTATTTATTTTACCTCATATTTGTTCCCACAACCGCACCTTAAGTTGGAGTCTTTAATCTCGTTATATGCAAATATAATGACAATAAAGTCTATTCTATTCTATGAACTATTGACCTTATTTAGGGATCCAATAACTTCACATTAAATATTTCACTTTGAAAGTCTTTTCGGGAAAAATATTGTTTATTTTGTATTTTGCCTCAAAAAATGGGGTTTCGACAAAAAGCTTGTTAAAAGTAAAAAAAATAATAATAATGAAGTAGAATTAGCAATTTAAGGGTTTTGTGAAAAAAATAATATATGACTTATTTTAAACCTTGTTTAAAGGGGAACATTATCACAATTTCAAAAGGGTTAAAAACAATAAAAATCAGTTCCCAGGGGCTTGTTGTATTTAAGTTTTTTTCAAAATTTTACCGGTCTCGGAATATCCCTAAATAAAGTTCTAAAGTGCCTTATTTTCGGCTCTCTGCGAAGACACTGGCCATTTCCCTGTGACGTCACACAGTGCTGCCAATGTAAACAAACAATGGGAATACCACAGCAAGATATAGGGACATTAGCTCGGATTCAAACTCGGATTTCAGCGACTTAAGCGATTCAACAGATTACGCATGTATTGAAACAGATGGTTGGAGTACGAAAATATTGAAGAAGAAACTGAAGCTATTGAGCGAATAGCTATTGACGCTATTCATAGCCATAGCATGGCCAAATAGCTGCGTTAGCATCGCCGGTAAAATGTGCGGACCAAACGATCAGGACTTTCGCATCTTTTGACACTGGAACAACTTAAATCCTTCGATTGGTAAGTGTTTGTTTCGCATTAAATGTGGGTGGAAGGAAACGTAATATAGTTGCAAATGCATCTGCAGGTTATCCATACATCTCTGTGCCATGTCTGCTTTAGCACGGCAGGTAAATAACATGTTAGCATCGATTAGCGTAGCATGTTAGCATCGATTAGCTGGCAGTCAACATCAACAAAACTCACCTTTGTGATTTCGTTGACTATCGTTACAAATGCATCTGCAGGTTATCCATACATCTCTGTGCCATGTCTGCCTTAGCATCGCCGGTAAAATGTGGAGACACTCCGGCACATTCAATGGGGGTCTGGCGGCAGACACTTTCTCATCTTCGGGCCGGTGGTGCAACTTGAATCCCTCCCTGTTAGTGTTGTCACACCCTCCGACAACACACCGTCGAGGCATGATGTCTCCAAGGTTCCAAAAAATAGTCAAAAAAACGGAAAATAACAGAGCTGTGACCCGGTGTTTGTAATGTGTTGAAAATGAAAATGGCGGGTGTGTTACCTCGGCGACGTCACATTCTGACGTCATCGCCTCCAGCGCGATAAACAGAAAGGCGTTTAATTCGCCAAATTTCACCCATTTAGAGTTCGGAAATTGGTTAAAAAAATATAGGGTCTTTTTTCTGCAACATCAAGGTATATATTGACGCTTACATAGGTCTGGTGATAATGTTCCCCTTTAAGACTGAAACCCTTCTGGGTCCTTAAGACCTAATTCGAGGGAGCCCCAACAATTAAAAAAAAAAAAAAGTATTTTATTGGTTTTGAAAATGAAAAAATATCAACTTAGTCTCAGTGGAAAAAGTTTGGACACCCCTGACCTAGGCGGAAGCACCGACTTGTCTATTTAGCGCCGTCAATTTACTGAAAAGGCTGCTGGGATTTATTTTTTTATTTTTTTCCAGATGGCTGGGTTTTGGGGTCATTAGCTCAGCGGTGACAGAGGGCCGGTGTATCGAGTGGCGCAGCACTAAGTCTTTGTAAAGACCACTTAGCTCCCCGGCGTAAGCCGCGGGAAAAAAAAAAAGAATATCTGTCAGTGGCGATCAGGGGATGCTTTTGTCTTCGGGCTCCCCTGTCTGTATTAGTCGCTAAGCTTTAAATGTACTTTACTCCTCTTCGACGGGCAGGCGTCTCTCGCCACGTCCCTACACCCACACACTTTTGTGGATCGGGAACCCGGGCAGGAAGTTAAGTATTCACAAAACTTTGTGTTACATTGAGTTCACCTCGTCCTGCCAAAGGACATAAGCTGTCTTTGATCCGACCTTGCAAAAGGCTTGTAAAACTCCACTGTGTAGAATGGGAAGCGATATTTTCTTCGAACTGTTTTGTAGCCTAATGCAGCGGCTGTTTACGACCCCCTTCCCTTAGAAACAGCTGTTGCCATTTAATCAGGGAAAGTCCAAATAAGAGGATGCGTACAATCTTTCGTCAAAGCATGGTGGAGACTGTACAAGAGTACAGCCCTGACGTTTCTCCTCAATTGAGCCGAATTCAATTCTGTCTCTGTTTAATTTCTTGCTTCTTGTCAGTGTTTGCTAACACGTTATTGTTATTATTGTGTTTAATCTCACAGAGGGAGATGAAACTGGAGTGATGGACAGCCTCATGGAAGCTCTACAGTCCGGAGCAGCCTTCCGCGATCGCCGAAAACGGACGCCGCGCAACGGTAAGGCAGAAGTTAACGCATATTTACACGCTTGTCGGAGGAATCTGAGTCTCAGATCTACACATGACGTCTGATTCTAATTTTCTCCAACATTCTGCTAATTAATATAACTTTTTGCGTAAGCTTTTTCACTTTGACCCATGACCTCTGTGTTGCCAAAGGCACTCTTTTACGCACAATCAAGCGTTTGCTAATGTCGAGGTCAACGTTGAGCCGCCAGAGGTATCTGACTATAGTCGTAACATGACAAACTGACTTGTTTAACTCTCACACCTGCAGTAGAACTTCCACTCGCAGGTTTTCAACCATTTCGACTGAATGTGTCCCGTTTGTGAATAACTTGTGCTGTTTTGTCAACTCTTTTCTTTTTTTACCCTTAAAAAAATGAGGTATGCAATTAATATGAATACTTTATTGCAGATTTTTTGTATGATTTAATTTGATTTCTATGCAAATGTAATACAAAAAAAAAAATAACAAACCATATTTCCTCATATAGTGTCTGAGGTGTTTATTTACTTAACTGCAGACGTCTTATTAATTCATGTTTGTTTTATATTCATACACATATTTTTTTTAAATTTCAAAATCCATTTATAATTTGAATTTGATACATTAGAAAACTCAATTAAATAATTTCCCACAAACTAATAAATTATAAGCTAAAATATGTCTTAGGTTTAGTTACGTTGGAATAGTCACCTCCATAAGGCTAAAACGGGTGTCAAACGCTTTTTGCTTTGCCAAATTATGCAACTAGGCTCCTCATAATTCAAATATTAAATAAATATTGCAAGAATTTGCAAATTAATTGTATAAAGTAGCTTACTGTGCAAATCACCAGGCTTTATTTTAAAGGGGAACTGCATTTTTTTATTTTTTTTATTTTGCTAAAATGGGTGTCAAACTCATTTTAGATCGGGAGAAAATTTACTCCCAAATGGGCCGGGACTGGTAAAAATCCTGGCGCGATAACTTAAAAATAAAGACAACTTCAGATTGTTTTCTTTGTTTTAAAAATGGAACGAGCACATTCTTAAAATGTACACATTTTAATGTTTTTTTTTGTTTTTTTTACACTTTAATAGTGTTCTATCTTTATTTGTCGATATTTATACTTTTTGAATAAATGATGCGATAATGTTCATCAGTCAACTCATTGGTGTCCATTTGCAATTTATCAAGAAAAAAAAAATGGTATCAAAATCAAATTATAGAATGTTATTTATATACTTTGGTCATTTTCCTCGACTAGTGCACTAAGATCATGTGGTTTATTATGTTTTACATATGTAGCATCGTCTACAACAGGGGTGTCCAAACTGCGACCCGGAGGCCATTTGCGGCCCACGGGTTATTTTTTAACGGCCCCACGGCACATTTTAAGAATACGATTGAAAAAAATTAAAAACATAAAAAGTGGTATTAAAGAGCAAACAGGTGAAATGTAACAAGAAATTGTTGCAATGTTTTCTCTCATAACACAAAGCTGCCATGCAGGCTGTTTCTTCCTTTAAAAAATAATAATGAATCAAAATCAATGTCATTTTGAATTATTGACTTATTACGTCGCATTAAATATTCCACTTTTTAGGGAAAATGTTGCATATTTTGTGCTTTGCCATGAGCTGTTTTTTTTTTTTTTTTTAAAGAAGGGCCTAAAACAAACAAAAAACATAAACAACAATTAAACTAATAATTAACGGATAGATCTGAAGTTGATCTCGAGATTATTGTGCTAAAAGTCCATCCATCCATCCAATTTTCTACCGCTTATTCCCTTTTGAGGTTTGCGGGGGGCGCTGGCGCCTATCTCAGCTACAATCGGGCGGAAGGCGGAGTACACCCTGGACAAGGCGCCACCTCATCGCAGGGCCAACACAGATAGACAGACAACATTCATAACATTTTAATGAGTAGGACACTTTTGGATCCCCAATTATTTTAGTGTGATTTGTTTTTAAGTGCCATTGCTCAAAAAATAATAATGAATCAAAATCCAAAATTAAGGCTCCAATTATTATATAAGCTCAAATATTCCACCTAAAAAATGTTATTGGGTGAAAATATTGCATATCTTGTGTTTTTTCAATTTTTTTTCCAATGTTGATCTAGAGATTTAAAACTTGAATAATAATGATAATAATAATAATATATATATATATATATATATATATATATATATATATATTTTTTTTTTTTTTACCAAAACCCTTAGGGGTCCCCGGGATCATAACTGAGTGGAGGCCTAAATGTATATTTTTTATACATATATCATATTGGTTTTTAAAATAAAAATTATAAAAATGGCCCTGGCTTGCTTTGATTGGAAATAGTTTGGACACCCCTGGTCTACAAAGAATTGCTATTCTGACCTCTAGTGGACACATTTAGAACAGCAGTTTCCTTCAATCAATAATTTTTGCTCATTTTTATACTTGGCAAACTCGTTTAGCTCTCTGGTTTAAATGGACTCTTTTTAATCAAACTCGTACCAACATAAATTAAAGCCACCGAAGGCATAACTATATGAGGAAATACCATTTTAATTCAGCCATTCTTTAAGTAAATCTGCTCTAATGCTGTTCTCTCCATTCTCACACTCGCATCCGACCCTTCCCCTCTTTTCATTCCTTTACGTTTTCTGTTGTTTTATTCCCATCATCACATCTTTCCAGGTGATCAAAGTCCTTCCAGTCCAGCCTCTCGGTGGCCGGCTGCTAACTATGGTTACCGAACCTTAGGTGTGTGCTTTTTAAATACTTTCTTTCTTCAAAAACAAAACATGTCAAAGCATGTCTCCTGCTGCTCTAATCCTCACTTGCATCACGTGTGTCCTCGGGCTGCCGTACCAACCTGAAGGCCGTTGCTTACTTCTTCGCCAAGGTGATAGTAAAGCAGTGCATCAAAATAGGGGATTTGGGCACGTGTCCCACATATTTTGGTGTTATTTCAGCTTAGATGGAACTATGAGAACAAATTGTGTTGAAACGGTTCATAATGGAAAAAATATTTAGCTCTGGCTTGGCATTGTCTCGCTGAAATAAGCAGGGGCGTCCATGATAACATATGTTGCTCTAAAACTTGTTC
Source organism: Nerophis ophidion (assembly GCF_033978795.1). Lineage (NCBI taxonomy): Eukaryota > Metazoa > Chordata > Actinopteri > Syngnathiformes > Syngnathidae > Nerophis > Nerophis ophidion. The sequence goes on along the minus strand of NC_084639.1, from coordinate 6,941,179 downwards.
CACGTAGTATGGTGTTATTCCAGCTTGGATGGAACTATGAGAACAAATTGTCATGTCTATCTGATCATGTTTTGTTTTAGTCATGTTCTGTTTGTTTTTTGGCCACTCAGTTTTTGCTTTTGGACTCCCTGGTTTGTTTTGTCACCCCGACTACCCATTAGTTTTCACCTTGTCCTCATGTCTTACACCTGTTTTCACTAGTCACCACAGTGTTATTTAAGCCTGTCTGTTTCTGTTGTTCATGCTGGCGACATCCGTCAAGACTCGGACATGGGCGTAGATGGTTTTCCCGAGGTAAAGCAAAGTTGGCACGGGCAAGATGTGAATGTAAGTACATCTTTTATCGGGAAAACAATCCAAGTCCAAGTCTTGACAGATGTTGCCAGCATGAACAACAGAAACAGACAGGCTTAAATAATACTGTGGTGATTAGTTAAAACAGGTGTGAGACATGAGGACAGGTGAAAACTAATGGGTAGTCATGGTGACAAAACAACCCAGGAAGTGCAAAAACAGGAACTGAGTGGCCAAAAAACAAACAGAACATGACTAAAAGAAAAAATGATCATATAGACATGACAATTGTGCTGAAACGGTTCATAATAAAAAAAATATATATTTAGCTCTGTTTGCATCAATGATTGTGGAAAAACTATTTGAAATGACACATGAAGTGCCAAATTATTAAGTTGTTCAACAGTCCGGGGTATCCGTTGTGGTATTTTAGGCTTCATAATGCGGCGCACACTTTCAATAGGAGGCAGGTCTGGACTACAGGCAGGCCAGTCTAGTACCCACACCCTTACACTATGTAGCCACGCTGTTGTAGCACGTGGATTGGCATTGTCTCGCTGAAATAAGCAGGGGCGTCTATGATAATGTTGCTTGGATGGCAACATATGTTGCTCCAAAACCTGTTCCACATAGTATGGTGTTATTCCAGCTTGGATGGAACTATGACAACAAATTGTCATGTCTATCTGATCATGTTTTGTTTTAGTCATGTTCTGTTTGTTTTTTGGCCACTCAGTTTTTGCTTTTGGACTCCCTGGTTTGTTTTGTCACCCCGACTACCCATTAGTTTTCACCCTGTCCTCATGTCTCACACCTGTTTTCACTAGTCACCACAGTGTTATTTAAGCCTGTCTGTTTCTGTTGTTCATGCTGGCGACATCCGTCAAGACTCGGACATGGGCGTGGATGGTTTTCCCGAGGTAAAGGAAAGTTGGCACGGGCAAGATGTGAATGTAAGTACATCTTTTATCGGGAAAACAATCCAAGTCCAAGTCTTGACAGATGTTGCCAGCATGAACAACAGAAACAGACAGGCTTAAATAATACTGTGGTGATTAGTTAAAACAGGTGTGAGACATGAGGACAGGTGAAAACTAATGGGTAGTCATGGTGACAAAACAACCCAGGAAGTGCAAAAACAGGAACTGAGTGGCCAAAAAACAAACAGAACATGACTAAAAGAAAAAATGATCATATAGACATGACAATTGTGCTGAAACGGTTCATAATAAAAAAAATATATATTTAGCTCTGTTTGCATCAATGATTGTGGAAAAACTATTTGAAATGACACATGAAGTGCCAAATTATTAAGTTGTTCAACAGTCCGGGGTATCCGTTGTGGTATTTTAGGCTTCATAATGCGGCGCACACTTTCAATAGGAGGCAGGTCTGGACTACAGGCAGGCCAGTCTAGTACCCACACCCTTACACTATGTAGCCACGCTGTTGTAGCACGTGGATTGGCATTGTCTCGCTGAAATAAGCAGGGGCGTCTATGATAATGTTGCTTGGATGGCAACATATGTTGCTCCAAAACCTGTTCCACATAGTATGGTGTTATTCCAGCTTGGATGGAACTATGAGAACAAATTGTCATGTCCATATGATCATGTTTTGTTTTAGTCATGTTCTGTTTGTTTTTTGGCCACTCAGTTCCTGTTTTTGCACTTCCAGGTTTGTTTTGTCACCCCGACTACCCATTAGTTTTCACCTGTCCTCATGTCTCACACCTGTTTTCACTAATCACCACAGTATTATTTAAGCCTGTCTGTTTCTGTTGTTCATGCTGGCAACATCTGTCAAGACTCGGACTTGGGCGTGGATGGTTTTCCCGAGGTAAAGGAAAGTTGCCACGGGCAAGACGTGAATGTAAGTACATCTTTTATCGGGAAAACAATCCAAGTCCAAGTCTTGACAGATGTTGCCAGCATGAACAACAGAAACAGACAGGCTTAAATAATACTGTGGTGATTAGTGAAAACAGGTGAGAGACATGAGGACAGGTGAAAACTAATGGGTAGTCATGGTGACAAAACAAACCAGGAAGTGCAAAAACAAACAGAACATGACTAAAACAAAACATGATCACATAGACATGACAATTGTTGTTCAACAGTCCGGGGTCTCAGTTGTGGTATTTTAGGCTTCATAATTCGCCGCACACTTTCAACGGGAGACAGGTCTGGACTACGGGCAGGCCAGTCTAGTACCCGCACTCTTTTACTATGAAGCTACGCTGTTGTAACACATGGCTTGGCATGGTCTCGCTGAAATAAGCAGGGGCGTCCGTGATAATGTTGCTTGGATCGGAACATGTGTTGCTCCAAAACCTGTTCCACATACAGTAGTATGGTGTTATTTCAGCTTAAATGGAACTATGAGAACAAATTGTGCTGAAACGGTTCATAATAAAAACATATTTAGCTGTGTTTGCGTCAAAGGAAGTGGAAAAAATATTTGAAATGACTCATGAAGTGCCAAATTATTAAGTTGTTCAACAGTCCGGGGTGTCCATTGTGGTATTTTAGGCCTCATAATACGGCGCACACTTTCAATGGGAGGCAGGTCTGGACTACAGTCAGGCCAGTCTAGTACCCACACTCTTACACTATGAAGACACGCTGTTGTAACACTTGGATTGGCATTGTCTCGCTGATATAAGCAGGGGCGTCTATGATAATGTTGCTTGGATGGCAACATATCTTGCTCCAAAACCTGTTCCACATAGTATGGTGTTATTCCAGCTTGGATGGAACTATGAGAACAAATTGTCATGTCAATGTGATCATGTTTTGTTTTAGTCATGTTCTGTTTGTTTTTTGGCCACTCAGTGTTTGCTTTTGCACTTCCTGGTTTGTTTTGTCACCGTGACTACCCATTAGTTTTCACCTTTCCTCTTGTCTCACACCTGTTTTCACTAATCACCACAGTATTATTTAAACCTGTCTGTTTCTGTTGTTCATGCTGGCAACATCTGTCAAGACTCGGACTTGGGCTTGGATTGTTTTCCCGAGGTAAAGGAAAGTTGGCACGGGCAAGACGTGAATGTAAGTACATCTTTTATCGGGAAAACAATCCAAGTCCAAGTCTTGACAGATGTTGCCAGCATGAACAACAGAAACAGACAGGCTTAAATAATACTGTGGTGATTAGTGAAAACAGGTGTGAGACATGAGGACAGGTGAAAACTAATGGGCAGTCATGGTGACAAAACAAACCAGGAAGTGCAAAAACAGGAACTGAGTGGCCAAAAAACAAACAGAACATGACTAAAACAAAACATGATCACATAGACATGACAACTGTGCTGAGACGGTTCATAATAAGAAAATATATATATATTTAGCTCTGTTTGCATCAATGATTTTGGAAAAAGTATTTGAAATGACACATCTTCGAAGTGCCAAATTATTAAGTTGTTCAACAGTCCGGGGTATCCGTTGTGGTATTTTAGGCTTCATATTGCGCCGCACACTTTCAATGGGAGACAGGTCTGGACTTAAGGCAGGCCAGTCTAGTACCCGCACTCTTATACTTTGAAGCTACGCTGTTGTAACACATGGCTTGGCATCATCTTGCTGAAATAAGCAGGGGCGTCCATGATAACGTTGCTTGGATGGCCACCTATGTTGCTCCAAAACTTGTTCCACATATTATGGTGTTATTCCAGCTGGGATGGAACTATGAGAACAAATTGTGTGTACATGTGTATATATGTGTATATATATGTGTGTATATATGTATATATGCGTGTATATCTACACATATATATATATATATATATATATATATGTGTGTATATATATATATGTATGTATGTGTGTGTGTATATATATATAAATATATATATATATATATATATGTATATATATATATATAAATATACATATATATTTGTATGTGTGTATATGTATGTGTGTGTATATGTGTGTATATATATATATATATATATATATATATATATATATATATATATATATATATATATATATATAAATATACATATATATTTGTATGTGTGTATATGTATGTGTGTGTGTATATGTGTATATATATATATATATATATATATATATATATATATATATATATATATATATATATATATATATATATATATATATATATATATATGTATAATGCGTCCCCCAAGTCAAAATGTTTGGACACCCCTGGTACATATTTAAAAATGTGTATATACAACATTGCCGGAGGGCTTTACAGGCGGAATAGATCAAATCCCCATCACCTACACTGTTAGCCACCTCTTGCTAGCCGTTTTTCACTTGTTAGAATGCACAAAAGTCCACTTCCCCTTTTGAGAAGTGGCGAGTCAGAGGAAGTAATATTTCCACCTTCACGTTATGTTTGAGTGGTGCAAACAAGTGAGGGGAAATGATAGATTTCGCTCACGTTTGCTGCTCATAAACTCCCGAGGGATACTTATCATTTAATATCTTCATAACAAATCACTTTTGCATAATAGGGGGACCTTTAAATACCAATACCTCCCCGCTTGCCGTCCTCTCGGGGGGGGGGGGGGGGGGACTTACCAGCTCCTGGTGCTGCCAGTCACAATTACTCCCAATTCCACACGCATTTCCCATTTCCTTGTCTCCACTTTGTGTGAGACGGGAAAGCCAACCCCGGAGGCTCCGAGCGTGCAAATCGCACGCGCGTTATGTAATTACGCCAGGCAGTCCTAATTCAGCACTGGGGAAATAGACACGTTGATGGACTATTGTGAGACTGTTGCAAGACTGAAATACTTTTCAGTAATAACCCACGTGTCTCGGGATTATGTGACGTCAGGGCCGCACCCGGGGGACAATCTGACGATTTGGGAACGTTTGCTGTCTTATTCTGATAATAAAGATGCAGGGCGAGGCCACGCATTTTTTATATGATGCGCTTTGTCATTCAATAACTGACATTTTGCCTATTTGCGCAAAAACAGGGCCCCACGCAGAGTGAGAGCATTTTTTTTTCAACCCGAGTAAAGATACATAAGCTTTGTGCTGAAATATATAAACATCCCTTCAGTCGGCTTCTCAATTAGAGCAGACATTGTACAGTAAGTGATCGGTTTATATATATCTTTATATATAACGTCTTCAAAACGGGGCCCCACGCAGAGTGCGAGCATTTTTTTTTTACCTGAGTAAAGATACATAAGCTTTGTGCTGAAATATATAAACATCCCTTCAGTCGGCTTCTCAATTAGAGCAGACATTTTACAGTGAGTCATCGGTTTATATATGTTTATATATAATGTCTTCAAAACGGGGCCCCACGCAGAGTGCGAGCATTTTTTTTTTACCTGAGTAAAGATACATAAGCCTTGTGCTGAAAGATATAAACGTCCCTTCAGTCGGCATCTCAATGAGCGCAGACATTGTACAGTAAGTGATCGGTTTATATATGTTTGTATAGAACGTCTTCAAAACGGAGCCCCACGCAGAGTGCCAGTATTTTTTTTTACCCGAGTAAAGATACATAAGCCTTGTGCTGAAATATATAAACATCCCTTCAGTCGGCTTCTCAATTAGAGCAGACATTTTACAGTAAGTCATCGGTTTATATATGTTTATATATAATGTCTTCAAAACGGGGCCCCACGCAGAGTGCGAGCATTTTTTTTTTACCTGAGTAAAGATACATAAGCCTTGTGCTGAAAGATATAAACGTCCCTTCAGTCGGCATCTCAATGAGCGCAGACATTGTACAGTAAGTGATCGGTTTATATATGTTTGCATAGAACGTCTTCAAAATGGGGCCCCACGCAGAGTGTGAGTATTTTTTTTTTTCCCGAGTAAAGATACATAAGCCTGTGCTGAAATATATAAACATCCCTTCAGTCGGCTTCTCAATTAGAGCAGACATTTTACAGTAAGTCATCGGTTTATACATGTTTATATATAATGTCTTCAAAACGGGGCCCCACGCAGAGTGCGAGCATTTTTTTTTTTACCTGAGTAAAGATACATAAGCCTCGTGCTGAAAGATATAAACGTCCCTTCAGTCGGCATCTCAATGAGCGCAGACATTGTACAGTAAGTGATCGGTTTATATATGTTTATATATAATGTCTTCAAAACGGGGCCCCACGCAGAGTGCGAGCATTTTTTTTTTACCCGAGTAAAGATACATAAGCCTTGTGCTGAAATATATAAACATCCCTTCAGTCTGCATCTCACTGAGCTCAGACATTGTAGAATAAGTGATTGGTTTATATATATATTTTTTGGGGCGGCATAGATCGGTTGGTAGAGTGGCCGTGCCGGCAACTTCATTGTTACGGGTTTGATTCCCGCCATCCTAGTTACTGCCGTTGTGTCCTTGGGCAAGACACTTTACCCGCTTGCATGTATAATTGCCACATCGTATTATTCCACAATAAACTTTGCTCTAAGTTTTTACTTACAATTTGATGGGTAACTTGCTTTGAAAATACACCTCAAGCAGATATTAAGTCTTTATTTGTGCTGAAAAACTAAATCCAATGTATTATAATTTATTGCATTGTTAGTTCAAATGTAAAATAAATGCATTTGCAAGTATTACATGCATTTGTTTTCTGTCCAAATTAAAAGAACAAAAACATTTATTAATGTTTTTTTTGTTTTTGTTTTTTATTGACACACATAAGCCTTTTATACAGGCGTGGTCAAAAGTTTACATACACTTGTAAAGAACATAATGTCATGGCTGTCTTGAGTTTCCAATCATTTCTACAAGGCGTATTTTTGTGTGATAGAGTGATTGGAGCACATATTTGTTGGTTAGAAAAAAACAAAACATTCATGAAGTTTGGTTCTTTTATGAATTTATTATGAGTCTACTGAAAATGTGAGCAAATCTGCTGGGTCAAAAGTATACATACTGTAATGTTATTTTTTTACTTTCATTGGTAGCCATCCATAAGCTTTGGGTTGAATTGTTGACTACTCCTCTTGACAAAATTGGTGAAATTCAGCTAAATGTGTTGGTTTTCTGACATGGACTTGTTTCTTCAGCATTCTCCACATGTTTAAGTCAGGACTTTGGGAAGACAATCATAAAACTATAATTGTAGCCTGATTTAGCCATTCTTTTACCACTTTTGACGTGTGTTTGGGGTCATTGTCCTGTTGGAACATCCAAATTTGCCCAAGACCCAACCTCCGGGCTGAAAATTTTAGATCGTCCTGAAGAATTCAGAAGTATTTCATCATCCCGTTTACATTCTGTAAAGCACCAGTTCCTTTGGCAGCAAAACAGTCCCAGAGCATAATACTACCACCACCATGCTTGACAGGAGGCATGGTGTTCCTGGGATTAAAGGCCTCACTGTCAGGAAGAGTTTGTGACGAACCCCAAGATGCAGAGAAGGAAGCATGATTTAATTTAAACATTAAAACAAGAACCAAAAAAAGGGTACTAACAAAAGGCGCGGAGAACAAACTTGGCTATGAACAAAAACACTTACTGTGACATGAAGGAAGACTGAACGGAAGTAGACACAGCTACAACAATAATTAATAATGACACTGACAGGTAGTGTTGACATCGACATGACAATAATCCAGCACTGACAGGAGGAAAAAACAGGTTTAAAATAAGAGCGGGCTGATTGACACCAGGTGTAGCCAGGTGCCAATCAGCCGCAGCTGAGGGGAAACAGCGCTCAGGCAGAAAAGCAGGAAACGACCAAAATAAAAGCGCTGACAGGAAACAAAGACATACACAGAGGAAAAACTAAAACAAAACAAAACTGTCAGTGATAAACCTGACACCTTTTCTCCTGCAAACATATTGCTGGGTATTGTGGCCAAAATAGCTCCATTTTTCTTTCATCTGACATCACATTAACAAAGATAAGATAAGACGTTCTGGAGGAAAGCTCTGTGGTCTGATCCGAACCCTCAAAAAAGCCAAAGAAAAATCAAACACTAGTATTTTTTATCACTTTTTGGGGCGTTTGCAGACTGCCAAGTTATAAGGAAAAAGAAAATAAAAGTGCTGCGTCCTCCCCGTGGTAGGACAGTAATTGGGGGCATCCGGCAGGAGATTGGCAGATTTAAAACACCAGCCCCCTCGTATATCCATTTTGGCTCGGGGATGAAAACCGGGTCGTTCGTAGCGAGGTGCATCCCAAGCGCCCAGACTATCGTTTATATATTTTTTTTTCCAGGAGTCTTACTCTGATTTTACCCCGCCTCACCTTCACAGGGTGGTCCTTCAAGAAGTCACCTTATCAGTTCTATAGAGTAAGTCTCTTAAGCAGTGATGTTTCATGAAACTCGTGGTGGGGGGTGTGCAACTTGGACTCATTAAAAATAGAGATGCGGCGGTCGATGGATCGCTTACCGGGTTCACAGAACTTTCTGATCTTTCAAAGCCTGGCGGTTAAGTCCGCGGGGCGGATCAGAAACGAGGACCCCCCCCAACCCCCTCTTCCGTCCACCCCTCGCTGTATGTTTAATGAAGATGAAATTACCTCTCATGAAATTTTAAAGAGGCAGAAGCGGAAGGAGAGGCAGGATGAAGATGCTCGAGGGAAACAAATGAAGGAGATGCTAAAGTCCTCTTTTTCACCTTGGCATCATGGTGGACACCTTTGGAACACCGGTGAAACATTACTATTTTGCATGACTGCCGTATTTTCCATACTGAAAAGCGCACCCACTAAATTTAAAAAGAAAACAATGTTTCCGTATATTAGCCGCACCGGACTATAAACTCAATCAATCAATCAATGTTTATTTATAGAGTCCTAAATCAAAAGTGTCTCAAAGGGCTGCACAAGCCACAACGACATCCGAGGTACAGAGCTCACATAAGGGCAAGGAAAAACTCACCCCAGTGGGACGTCGGTGATATAAATTGCAGATACTGTATAAATGTTGTTCGATGATTTATTTACACAGAAATATTTTGTATGTATTTATTTACATACCGTATTTCCCGGACCATAGGGCGCACCGGATTATAAGGCGCACTCCCGATGATTGGGCTATTTTTTTTTTCATATATAAGGCTGTGACCGACTTTCCCTGTCGCCGCTCGGGTTCCACTGACCACCCAGGAAGGACATCTCTTGCACAGGTTTGACTTTTATTTTTCAATAACAGATGTCTTTTGCGCCGTCGCCGCTCCCGCTGCTCGCGGTCCGTCTCTTGCTCCACTCTTTAGTCGGCCGGGTCTCCGTCTCTCGTCTCTCGTCTCTCGCTCTTTGTTCTTCCTGCACTGCTGCGGACTCTCCAACTCCTGCCTTGATCTCTCCTCCTTCTCCCCTTTTATACAGCATGAGGAGATGAGTTAATCGTGTGCCGGTGTGTGAGGCACGCACCTGATCTCGCTCGTAGCGTCGCTCTCTCTCGGCAATCGAGACCGATTTTTTTTTAATTTCATTTTAATCTTCTATTCCCCCCCCCCACACCCCCCTTGTTTACCTGTATCTCATCTTTTTTTGTAAGGGGCGCTGGAAGCCGGCAGACCCGTCAGCGATCCTGTTCTGTCTCCCTGTAATGTTTGTCTGATCTTGAATGGGATTGTGCTGAAAATTGTAATTTTCCTGAAGGAACTCTCCTGACGGAATGAATAAAGTACTATCTAATCTAATCTAATGCCCCGCCTCTCCGCTCAGCCACATTCTCCGCCTCCTTGCCGCCATCTTGGGCAGGGCTCCAGCGTGCCCCGCCCCGCTCCTCGTTCGCCGGCTCCACTTCTCTACAAAGGCACGCTGGATAATAGGGCGCATTAAAGTAGTCATATTATTATTATTTTTTTCTAAGTATAAAACACTTCCTTCTGGTCTACATAATATCAAAATCAAAATGTCGCACGGATGATGTTTTACAGATTATCTTCAAGCCGCTTTCTGACCGTCGCTTCCGGATACGCCGTTTTGTGGGCGGTCTTATTTACGTGGCTCACCTGCGGCAGCGTCTTCTCCCCGTCATCTTTGTTGTAGCGGTGTAGCGTGCAAGGACGAGAGTGGAAGATGTGTTAAAGATGGAGCTAACTGTTTTAATGCCACAGAGCCCACTTCTAAGTTGCTAATCCTCACCTCCAAGTATTCATCGAAAAAAGGCAGAAGTTTTATTCAACAAGTATTAGTAAAAAATGTGGCCACTGTCACATTACACACAGTTTGAACAGTAACACTGTGTTTGAAAATATAACACTGGACTTAAATAATGAATCAATCAATATAGATCACAATCCATATTTCGGGCCATATTGCCTATTACCCCGGTTTCTGCACGCCCTAATTTTTGAATTATTTTTTTGGGACGGAAATTTTAGCCCGGCTTTTGTTTAGCATAGATGACTAGTTTGTTTACATATTCAGCAACGATAACAACGAATCCCGCGTGTTGGTGACTCAGTCTCTGTGCTTTTTTTCAAATTTTTTTATTGAGCACAACTGCAAAATTATCCACCGTGGGGCCATAAAAGTGTCTGCCTGCACTTTGATAAAGAAGACGAGAAACACTGTTGAATCCTAACGGGGGGGGGGGTGTCTTTGGATTTTTTTATTTTGCTATTACTATTTTCCTGATGAATGTATTGCACTGGCAATAATTGGAGGACAGTCATTTTGGTGTGTTGTGTTCGAAATAAACGGGTGAATAAAAACAATTCAAGACAGAACTTCCTGTCTCTCTCTCTCTCCGCTTTTCGCCAGCAAAAGTCGTCAATATCAAATCTAATTTTTTTTATTTTTTTTATATGGCACTTTTCATACACAAAATGCTGTGCAAATAAAAATGGACTAGACGGAAAAACCTACGCACAAAAAAATGACAAAAACACTATGGTTCTGAGGCTTTAAAATGTAAAAATAAAATACAAATATTACATTAATAAGGAAATAAAAACATAACATTGAGAGAATAATAGTAATATTGTTAATTGAGAGAGGAAACAACACAATTAAATTATACAAAATATAGTAGTTTAATATGGTCAGTGAAAAGCCTAATTAAAAAGGTGTATCTTGATTAACCTCTTAAGGCCCAAGCTGTTTGTTTACATTATTATTTTTTTTTATTTCTCTGTTATTTGGGCTTATTGGACCCTAATTAGAATAACAACTAAAACTCATCTTTTTTTATGATGTACTTAATCCATAAGTACACAAATGTGTACGTCATGCAATTTTTTATTTTTACAAATTCCATTGTATGTTTTACTCTTCTGACACCACCAGATGGCAGTATAAGTGTCAATATGTCGGCGTAAGACCCCAATTCAGTAGTGTACACAATTTTGGAAATAAGAGCTAAAATGTGCTGTCCACGCATGTGGCCAACTAAGGCTTTAAGAGGTTAAAAAGATGTATCACAGGTGGGGGCCGTAGTGGCTAAAATCCGCCTCACCGTGGGTCTTTGTTCTGGTATTTGGTTAAGCTAAAACGCCAGTGCCATGAAGACATTTAAAAAGTAATATTATGACTTGTTTTTATTTTTATTTTATTTTATTTCATTTTATTTTATTTTTATTTTTAATTTTTTTTATCAATCAACCTGTCAAAATAATACCATAATACAATTCCATTTCCAAAACCAAACCCAGCCCTGCAACACTCAGAATAGCATTCAACAGAGCATTTCAAACATGACACAAAACAATCCAAAAGTAGTCAAACACAAATCAAAAATATCAACAACAGTATCAATATTAATAAGAATTACAACATAGCAGTGATTAGAAATCCCTCATTTACATAATCATTACAGCCATTGATAAAATAAATAAATAAATAAATAAAAACATTTAAAAATGAACAATATTTTCCACAAAGGTAAAATAGTCATATTTTATGTTCTTTTAATAGTTAAAACACATTTAAATAATGAATCCCATATTCCAATATATGACTCATTATTATCTAAACTAAATTAAGTTTTTCTACTGATATCATCTCCATAGCTTGTGTGTACCAGTCAGTATTGTCATCCCACTGGGTTGAGTTTTTCCTTGCCCCGATGTGGTATCTGAACCGAGGATGTCGTTGTGGCTTGTGCACCCCTTTGAGACACTTGCGATTTAGGGCTATATAAGTAAACATTGATTGATTGATTGACTATCAACATCCATCCATTTTTTTTAGTACTACCAATTTTGTTATGATGCATATTGAAATAAATGCATTTTTACTCTATGATGACCCGTTACTAAATTGAGGCAGATCCCCAAAAATTCTAGTTTGCAGTGTCGTTGTGATGTTTATATTTAGGAATGTGATTGCTTCAATTTTTGTATACAACCATAACTCTTTAATCCTCCGACATTCCCACAATAAATGAACGCGAGTTCCCTCAGCTGTCCGACACTTCATACATAACTTGCTACCTACTACACCATTTTTAAACAGAATGTAAAACACAATTTTCTTCACGATCTTAAATCGACTTAGCTTATTTTTAATGCTTCTAAAGGTCTTATTGGCATTTTTCCAAATATCATTCCATATGTCTCTTTTCATCTGAAACGTTTATTAATAATAAGAACTTTAAAATCCACCTTGAAGCGGACGGGGAGCCAATGCAGTGACTTTTAAAACTGGTGTAATGTGCGCCCGCCCTCTAATCTTTTAGTTTCAGTTTTGTAATAATTGTAGACTTTTGATATTATTTTTGGGAAGTGTCAAGTGTTCATTCATTCATATATCCCGTTATTTTCTGCATGTAAAACTGAGTATAATGTTTTTCTGTGTTATTAATTAGTTCGACGTAATTTCTAATGGAAAAAATTGCTTACATTTTTTCCCACAATACGGATTATACTTGTATAGCGCTTTTCTACCTTTGACACAATTTCACCATTCACCCGTTCACACACACATTCACACACTGACGGCGCGAGCTGCCACGCAAGGCCCTAACCACGACCCATCAGGAGCAAGGGTGAAGTGTCTTGCTCAAGGACACAGCGGACATGACATGGTTGGTAGAAGGTGGGGATTGAATCAGGAACCCTCAGGTTGCTGGCACGGCCACTCTCCCAACCGTGCCACGCCGTCCCCATTAAAGCCGCTCGACACTTCATACATAACTTGTTACCTACTACACCATTTTTAAACAGAATGTAAAACACAATTTTCTTCACGATCTTAAATCGACTTAGCTTATTTTTAATGCTTCTAAAGGTCTTATTGGCATTTTTCCAAATATCATTCCATATGTCTCTTTTCATCTGAAACGTTTATTAATAATAAGAACTTTAAAATCCACCTTGAAGCGGACGGGGAGCCAATGCAGTGACTTTTAAAACTGGTGTAATGTGCGCCCGCCCTCTAATCTTTTAGTTTCAGTTTTGTAATAATTGTAGACTTTTGATATTATTTTTGGGAAGTGTCAAGTGTTCA
>NC_084639.1:6887525-6922525 GCF_033978795.1 Nerophis ophidion | reverse complement strand
CGAGTCCCGCTTCCGCCATCCTAGTCACTGCCGTTGTGTCCTTGGGCAAGACACTTTACCCACCTGCTCCCAGTGCCACCCACACTGGTTTAAATGTAACTTAGATATTGGGTTTCACTATGTAAAGCGCTTTGAGTCACTGGAGAAAAGCGCTATATAAATATAATTCACTTCACTTATTATTCCTCTACTTCTTCTTTTCCAGATTTTGGCACACTCTACCCTTTACATTTTTCACCCGATTCAAACCGTTCCAACTTCAAATTGCACGTTTTCCCTTGACAAATTACGAAAATTGCTAGAATTCCCGGTTTTCCGGGACATTTTTCCCATTCAAAATGAATTTGCCATTTTTCAATCGTTCACCATTTCCCCATTTTTCATCCTATTCACCATTCTACCTTCAACATATTTCATCAATCTGGAAATTCAATTTCAAGTTTTAAAAAAAATCCAGGAATTTTCAGAATTCCTGGTTTTCCTTAGTCCTATTTCCACTCTTTTTTCTGTCAGCTACTCCTCCCATATTTTTCAACCCACTTCAACCTTTCCACCGTCAAAATATTTTTCTTAATCTGGACAGAAAACAAAGTTTTTTTTTTAACTGGAAAAATTCCCGGTTTTCCCGAAATTCTAGGAATTCCGTAGTACTTGTCAACACGTTACTACTTCAATATTCTTCTCCCGATTTATAAAATTTCAACACCAACCATTTCAACTCATTCAGATTATTCAAGTTTTTTTGTAGAATTTTCCCAAAAATTTCCGCTTTTTCCGGTATTTGCAATTTTTGGGGAAATTCCCATTGAAATCAACAGGGTATTCTTCAAAGTTCCACAATTCCCACAATTTTCATCTGATTCAAACTGTTTCAACTTCAAACTGTTCAGCCTATTTGGTAATTCCTTGACAAAGTCCAAAAACTGCCAGATTTCCCAGAATTCCCGGTTTTACGGGACACTTTCCCCGTTCAAAATGAATTGGCCATTTCCCCATTTTTCATCCTATTCACCATTCTACCTTCAACATATTTCATCATTCTGCAAATTCAATTTCAAGTTAAAAAAAAATTTTCAGGAATTTCCAGAATTCCTGGTTTTCCTTAGCCCTATTTCCACTTTTTTTTCTGCCAGCTACTCCTCCCAAAGTTTTCAACACACTTCAAAATATTTCTCTTTATCTGGAAAAAAAACAAAGTTGTTTTTTGAACTGGAAAAATTCCCGGTTTTCCCGAAATTCCAAGAATTCCATAGTAGTAGTCAACACGTTACTACTTCAACATTCCTCTCCCGATTTATAAAATTTCAACACCGACGATTTCATCTCATTCAGACTATTCAAGTTTTTTTTCAGAATTTTCCTAAAAATTTCCGCTTTTTCCGGTATTTGCAATTTTGGGGGAAATTCCCATTGAAATCAACAGGGTATTCTTCAAAGTTCCACAATTCCCACAATTTTAATCTGATTCAAACTGTTTCAACTTCAAACTGTTCAGCCTATTTGGTAATTCCTTGACAAAGACCAAAAACTGCCAGATTTCCCAGATTTCCCGGTTTTACGGGACACTTTCCCCGTTCAAAATGAATTGGCCATTTCCCCATTTTTCATCCTATTCACCATTCTACCTTCAACATATTTCATCATTCTGGAAATTCAATTTCAAGTTAAAAAAAAAAATTCTGGAATTTCTAGAATTCCTGGTTTTCCTTAGCCCTATTTCCACTTTTTTTTCTGCCAGCTACTCCTCCCAAATTTTTCAACACACTTCAAAATATTTCTCTTTATCTGGAAAAAAAACAAAGTTGTTTTTTGAACTGGAAAAATTCCCGGTTTTCCCGAAATTCCAAGAATTCCGTAGTAGTAGTCAACACGTTACTACTTCAACATTCCTCTCCCGATTTATAAAATTTCAACACCAACCATTTCAACTCATTCAGACTATTCAAGTTTTTTTTCAGAATTTTCCTAAAAATTTCCGCTTTTTCCGGTATTTGCAATTTTGGGGGAAATTCCCATTGAAATCAACAGGGTATTTTTCAAAGTTCCACAATTCCCACAATTTTCATCTGATTCAAACTGTTTCAACTTCAAACTGTTCAGCCTATTTGGTAATTCCTTGACAAAGTCCAAAAACTGCCAGATTTCCCAGAATTCCCGGTTTTACGGGACACTTTCCCCGTTCAAAATGAATTGGCCATTTCCCCATTTTTCATCCTATTCACCATTCTACCTTCAACATATTTCATCATTCTGGAAATTCAATTTCAAGTTAAAAAAAAAAATTCAGGAATTTCTAGAATTCCTGGTTTTCCTTAGCCCTATTTCCACTTTTTTTTCTGCCAGCTACTCCTCCCAAATTTTTCAACACACTTCAAAATATTTCTCTTTATCTGGAAAAAAAACAAAGTTGTTTTTTGAACTGGAAAAATTCCCGGTTTTCCCGAAATTCCAAGAATTCCGTAGTAGTAGTCAACACGTTACTACTTCAACATTCCTCTCCCGATTTATAAAATTTCAACACCAACCATTTCAACTCATTCAGACTATTCAAGTTTTTTTTCAGAATTTTCCTAAAAATTTCCGCTTTTTCCGGTATTTGCAATTTTGGGGGAAATTCCCATTGAAATCAACAGGGTATTTTTCAAAGTTCCACAATTCCCACAATTTTCATCTGATTCAAACTGTTTCAACTTCAAACTGTTCAGCCTATTTGGTAATTCCTTGACAAAGTCCAAAAACTGCCAGATTTCCCAGAATTCCCGGTTTTACGGGACACTTTCCCCGTTCAAAATGAATTGGCCATTTCCCCATTTTTCATCCTATTCACCATTCTACCTTCAACATATTTCATCATTCTGGAAATTCAATTTCAAGTTAAAAAAAATTTTTCAGGAATTTCCAGAATTCCTGGTTTTCCTTAGCCCTATTTCCATTTTTTTTTTCTGCCAGCTACTCCTCCCAAATTTTTCAACACACTTCAAAATATTTCTCTTTATCTGGAAAAAAAACAAAGTGTTTTTTTGAACTGGAAAAATTTCCGGTTTTCCCGAAATTCCAAGAATTCCGTAGTAGTAGTCAACACGTTACTACTTCAACATTCCTCTCCCGATTTATAAAATTTCAACACCAACCATTTCAACTCATTCAGACTATTCAAGTTTTTTTTCAGAATTTTCCTAAAAATTTCCGCTTTTTCCGGTATTTGCAATTTTGGGGGAAATTCCCATTGAAATCAACAGGGTATTCTTCAAAGTTCCACAATTCCCACAATTTTAATCTGATTCAAACTGTTTCAACTTCAAACTGTTCAGCCTATTTGGTAATTCCTTGACAAAGTCCAAAAACTGCCAGATTTCCCAGAATTCCCGGTTTTACGGGACATTTTTCTCCATTCAAAATGAATTGGCCATTTTCAAGCTTTCACCATTTCCCCATTTTTCATCCTATTCAAACCATTCTACCTGCAACATATTCCACCATTTTGGAAATTCAATTCCAAGTTCAAAAAAATTCCAGGATTTTCCAGAATTCCTGGTTTTCCAAAGCCCTATTTCCACTTTTTATTCTTGCGACTACCCCTCCCACAGAGGGGAGGAGTATATTTACAGCTAGGAAAGTGCAGATTGGATTTTAACCTATTTAAAAGATGACATCAAAAATATATATTTATTGTGAGAAATCATTAGGATGATCAGTGTTTCCACAAAGATAAATATCATTAATTATTAATAATAACATAGAGTTAAAGGTGAATTGAGCAAATTGGCTATTTCTTGCAATTTATTTAAGTGTGTATCAAACCCAAGAAGTAGCTCTTGGTTTCGAAAAGGTTGGTGACCCCTGCCGTAGATGTTACTGTCACATATGCATGTACAGTAGATGGCAGTATTGTCGTGTTTAAGAGTGTCAAAACATTGCTGTTTACGGCAGACGAAAACGTGACTGCTGTTGTTGTGTGTTACTGCGCTGGGAGGACGTTAACGAAACTGGCTAACAATAAATCCACATAAGAAACCAAAAAACTCGCCCTCAATCATTCTACATTTATAACGTCATTGGGCAGGCTCTCTGTTTATATTGTGGGAAAGCGGACGTAAAAACAGGCTGTCGACACGTCACTCAGGTCCGCATGGAGCTGGAGGGGGCGTGGCCTCCAGCTCTGCCCGAATATCGGGAGATTTTCGGGAAATAATTTGTCCCGGGAGGTTTTTGAGAGAGGCGCTGAATTTCGGAGGTCTCCCGGAAAATCCGGGAGGGTTGGCAAATATGAAAATTACAAAAAAACATACAGATACTGTGTCATGAAATATAAATTGAATTAAGAGGACTTAAAGGAAACTAATTGAGCTCAAATATAGCTACAAATTAGGCATAATGATGCAATATGTACATATAGCTAGCCTAATTAGCATGTTAGCATAGATTAGCTTGCAGTCATGCAGTGACCAAATATGTCTGACTATCACTCCACATAAGTCAGAAACATTAACAAAACTCACCCTTTTGCATTTCTGCACAGATTTAAAAGTTTGGTGGACAAAATGAGACAGAAAAAGAAGTGGCATAAAACACGTCTTAGAAAGTCGGAGAAAGTTATACATGTAAACAAACCACGGTGAGTTCAAGGACCGCCAAAATTAGTAGGACAAAACGGCGCTCGCCAAATAGTCGAATGAATGAAGGATGTTTAATATAAAGAGTGTGCTTTATAGCAATCAGGGATGTTTGTCCTCCTAAAGCAGCGGCCCGGGGGCCATTTGCGGCCCGCAGTTAATTTTTTAGTGGCCCGCCACACATTCTTGAAAAAAAATACAAATAAAAAGCACTAAAAAAAATGTAGAATGAGGTTAAATCCAATGGGGAAAAGTTGTGTTTCTTTTGTCTTTCTTTATTTTGCTCTTTTTGTCAATGCTAAAAAAAAAGTTTAACTTTTTTTTATTTATTTTTTTATGAATTATTGACCTATTTAAGGCTCCAATTACTTCAAATATTTCACTTTATAATGTTTTATGTGGAAAATATTATGTGCATATATTGTGTGATTGCCATATAAAAACAGTATTTTCTTTGACAATAGAGCATAAAACCAACAAAATAATAATTCAAACGTAAAATCGACAGATATATCTGAAGTTGATCTCGTAACTTAAGTGTTGAAAGTAAAACAAATAATAATAAAAATGTATCACTTTATGAGTTGGGGGGAACTTTTGGATCCCAAAGATATTCAGTGGGATTTTATTTATTTTTTCACTGTGATTACTCAGAAATAATAATACATTTAAATCAATGGTGTCCTGCATTATTGATCTTTTTAGGGCTCTAATTACTTCAGATTAAACATTGCTTTCTGAATGTTTTGGAAAATGGGGGAAATACTGCATATTTCAGTTTTACTATAAAAAACAAAGTTGTCTTTGACTGAAAAGGCATAAAACCTTTTTTTTTTAACTGTATATCAACCTGAAGTTGATATAGAGATTTACTGTAAGCGTTACATAAAAAATGAAAATACTAATTTGACTTATTTTTAACATGTTAATGATGGAGGAGACCCTCTATGGTCCCAGGGAGTCCTAAAGGTAAAAAAAAGAAAAAAAAAGAATCCATATATTTTGTTATGGTTTGAAAATTAAAAATATCAAAACGGCCCCCGTATGTTTAAATTTTTCCATGTGTGGCCCTCAGTGGAAAAAGTTTGGACATCCCTGTCCTAAAGAAACCATATTAAAACCAAAAATATATCCATCCATCTTCTTCCGCTTATCCGAGGTCGAGTCGCGGGGGCAGCAGCCTAAGCAGAGAAGCCCAGACTTCCCTCTCCCCAGCCACTTCGTCTAGGGAACCTGTGGCTCTTTTGATGACTGCATCTGGCTCTCGGATAAATCTGAGCTGACGTTGCTTAACATGATAAGTAATGAACAATCCCTCTTATAATAAGTGTTATAAATAATGTATAAAACATAAAACATTCTCATGCATTTTTAGTCCATCCATCCGTTTTCTACCACACCTGTTCAAGAAGTTGCGTTAAGAAGTTATTTATCTATTATTGGTTAGTGTGGGGCTTGCCCTCCTGGGGGTCCTTCAGACCACCAAGCACCGACATGAGAGCTCGTTTCAGGGTTAGACTATTGTTTTATTTTTCAATAAGTCTCTCAGTTGCTTTCCAGCAATTGTATTATTCTCTTTCGTTCTCGCTCGCGCTCTGGCTCCAGCCCCAACCCCGTCTCTCTTCCTGGCTGCTGCTTATAACCGAGCGACAGGTGATTAGATTACAAGGCTCAGGTGGGCCTGATTTCGAGGTCGGTCCTGGCACACCCCAGTTCGCTGCAGGCCGGCGGGCCACGCCCCCTCGATAGTTAACTTCAGAATAACAATGTTATTACAAAGAATAAGAGACCTATTATACTATAAAAATGTTGGTCTTACTTAAAAATGCACGTGTTTAGTTGTGTTCAGTGTTAAAAAAAAATATTTGGCTTTTTGGCCATCTCAGCCAAAAAGGTTCCCGACCCCTGGTCTAGCTCTTCCCGGGGGATCTCGAGGCGTTCCCAACGTGTCCTGGGTCTTCCCCATGGCCTCCTACCGGTTGGACATGCCCTTAACACCTCATCTGGCTCCTCAATATATATAAAAAAATATATTTTTTAATATTTTTTCCCCTTCATCTCTTTCCATTTTTCATACATTTTTGAAAAAAGCTCCAGAGAGCCACTAGGGCGGCGCTAAAGAGCCTCGTGAGCCGTGGGTCGCCAACCCCTGGACTAGATAGAAATAAGTTTAGTTTCAGTTTCCATATAAATGTGTGTCTAAAAGAGAGACAACAAAGCATATACTTCAGCACATTGACAGAGTAATTAGCCGGGGGTTAATGAAAAGTTAAAATTAGACCACGGCAAGCGCGCCGCACGTTACGCTTCTACCACTAATGCCCATTCGTGACGCTCTTCTTAGGCCTTTTACTTATTTATCTGTTTATTTGTGTCGGCTTTACTTATTGATGGGCCTTAAGGATATGACGGCGACTTCCATTTGCTGAAAGGCCTGCACTGGGCTCCGCCGGCGCCACAAAAAAAAAAAAAGCAAGTCAGTCGATGGACAAGACACGGTTCACCCGGAGTTGAGGTAACCATTACTTCTTGTAATGGAAAAATGAAATGGGCCATTTTACTTACAGAGTACAAATACCACCGCTTTAACCTCGTAGCCATCTCTTCACTCGTTCTTGAGATTTTTTGTAAAACGCCACTATGAAAGGAACACTACTCCGCTGGTCTTTGTAAGCCTTTTCGCTGCTTTAGCGGCACTTTCAACTCTTATTATAATAATATTAATACTAGATTTTATTTGTAAAAAAAAAAAGCACGACCTCAAAAATAGATACAATACAAATAAAAAGATAATAAAATGAAAAAAAAAATACAACAGCCTAATAGCTAGAACTAGTATGCATATATCTAAAAAAGAAGGATTTTTAAGCCTTTTTAAAAAAAAAGCATCCACAGTCTGTGGTGCCCTCAGGTGGTCAGGGAGAGTGTTCCACATACCATTAAAGGCCTACTGAAACCCACTACTACCGACCACGCAGTCTGATAGTTTATATATCAATGATGAAATATTAACATCGCAACACATGCCAATACGGCCGGGTTAGTTTACTCTCAGGGAGAACATGTCCCAAATCCCAAGCTGCTGTTTTGAGGCATGTTAAAAAAAAAAATGCACTTGTTTCAACTCTTATTATAATAATATTAATACTAGATTTTATTTGTAAAAAAAAAAAGCACGACCTCAAAAATAGATACAATACAAATAAAAAGATAATAAAAATGAAAAAAAAAATACAACAGCCTAATAGCTAGAACTATTTTGCATATATCTAAAAAAGAAGGATTTTTAGGCCTTTTTAAAAAAAAAAGCATCCACAGTCTGTGGTGCCCTCAGGTGGTCAGGGAGAGTGTTCCACATACCATTAAAGGCCTACTGAAACCCACTACTACCGACCACGCAGTCTGATAGTTTATATATCAATGATGAAATATTAACATCGCAACACATGCCAATACGGCCGGGTTAGTTTACTCTCAGGGAGAACATGTCCCAAATCCCAAGCTGCTGTTTTGAGGCATGTTAAAAAAAAAATGCACTTGTTTCAACTCTTATTATAATAATATTAATACTAGATTTTATTTGTAAAAAAAAAAGCACGACCTCAAAAATAGATACAATACAAATAAAAAGATAATAAAAATGAAAAAAAAAATACAACAGCCTAATAGCTAGAACTAGTATGCATATATCTAAAAAAGAAGGATTTTTAAGCCTTTTTAAAAAAAAAAAGCATCCACAGTCTGTGGTGCCCTCAGGTGGTCAGGGAGAGTGTTCCACATACTATTAAAGGCCTACTGAAACCCACTACTACCGACCACGCAGTCTGATAGTTTATATATCAATGTCCCAAATCCCAAGCTGCTGTTTTGAGGCATGTTAAAAAAAAAAAATGCACTTGGTGACTTCAATAATAAATATGGCAGTGCCATGTTGGCATCTTTTTTCCATAACTTCCGTGATTTATTTTGGAAAAACTTGTTACATTGTTTAATGCATCACAACCAAATTAGGCATGACAATGTGTTCATTCCACGACAGTATATATCGGTATCGGTTGATATCGGAATCGGTAAATAAGAGTTGGACAGTATCGGCAAAAAAGCCATTATCGGACATCTCTAATATCGACCCATATTGGAGTCTTGAGTATTGGCCGGTAACGATATTGAGCAGACATAATATCAGCAGGAATCATCAAAATGCTCATTGCCTTTCGAAGCCTCACGGGTAAAACCCAGCAAAGGCCATTTAATAGTCTGTGGAACGCTCTCCCTGACCACCTGAGGGAAGCGCAGACTGTGAATGCTTTTTTATTATCTTTTTATTTTTATTTTCGGTTGATTTTGGAATCGGTAATTAAGAGTTGGACAATATTTGGGATATCGGCAAAAAAGCCATTATCGGACATCTCGAATATCGACCCATATTGGAGCCTTGAGTATTGGCCGGTAACGATATTGAGCAGACATAATATCAGCAGGAATCATCAAAATGCTCATTGCCTTTCGAAGCCTCACGGGTAAAACCCCAGCAAAGGCCATTTAATAGCCTGTGGAACGCTCTCCCTGACCACCTGAGGGAAGCGCAGACTGTGAATGCTTTTTTATTATCTTTTTATTTTTATTTTCGGTTGATTTTGGAATCGGTAATTAAGAGTTGGACAATATTTGGGATATCGGCAAAAAAGCCATTATCGGACATCTCGAATATCGACCCATATTGGAGCCTTGAGTATTGGCCGGTAAGGATATTGAGCAGACATAATATCAGCAGGAATCATCAAAATGCTCATTGCCTTTCGAAGCCTCACGGGTAAAACCCCAGCAAAGGCCATTTAATAGCCTGTGGAACGCTCTCCCTGACCACCCGAGGGCACCACAGACTGTGGATGCTTTTTATTATCTTTTATTTTTATTTTCGGTTGATTTTGGAATCGGTAATTAAGAGTTGGACAATATTTGGGATATCGGCAAAAAACCATTATCGGACATCTCGAATATCGACCCATATTGGAGCCTTGAGTATTGGCCGGTAACGATATTGAGCAGACATAATATCAGCAGGAATCATCAAAATGCTCATTGCCTTTCGAAGCCTCACGGGTAAAACCCCAGCATAGGCCATTTAATAGTCTGTGGAACGCTCTCCCTGACCACCTGAGGGAAGCACAGACTGTGAATGCTTTTTTATTATCTTTTTATTTTTATTTTCGGTTGATTTTGGAATCGGTAATTAAGAGTTGGACAATATTTGGGATATCGGCAAAAAAGCCATTATCGGACATCTCTAATATCGACCCATATTGGAGTCTTGAGTATTGGCCGGTAACGATATTGAGCAGACATAATATCGGCAAGAATCATCAAAATGCTCATTGCTTTTCGAAGCCTCACGGGTAAAACCCCAGCAAAGGCCATTTAATAGTCTGTGGAACGCTCTCCCTGACCACCCGAGGGCACCACAGACTGTGGATGTTTTTTATTATCTTTTTATTTTTATTTTCGGTTGATTTGGGAATCGGTAATTAAGAGTTGGACAATATTTGGGATATCGGCAAAAAAGCCATTATCGGACATCTCGAATATCGACCCATATTGGAGCCTTGAGTATTGGCCGGTAAGGATATTGAGCAGACATAATATCAGCAGGAATCATCAAAATGCTCATTGCCTTTCGAAGCCTCACGGGTAAAACCCCAGCAAAGGCCATTTAATTTTCTGTGGAACGCTCTCCCTGACCACCCGAGGGCACCACAGACTGTGGATGCTTTTTATTATCTTTTTTTTTTTTTTCGGTTGATTTTGGAATCGGTAATTATCGGCAAAAAGCCATTATCGGACATCTCTACCCATAACTGTGCAGAAACTGACCTTAAAACCGAAGTCCGTCCTGAACTGTTATTATGGCAACCCCCCCCCCCCCCTGATCATCAGCATTATTGTGTTGCCTTTGGCGGCGTCCGATGGAAGGATGATGTAATGAGTGAGTGAGATGGTTGTTTATTCTCACGACGACATGTTTGCTGTTTTAAGCCAGCGAGGGAACGGCAGAGCTCAAGTGCACCCCTGTGCGCGCTTTGGAGGTCATTCCTTCACATGCCAATATTTCTAACCAGGTCTGCCAGAGGACCTTTGGTCTACACTCCTACGACCGTGCAAATCTTCTCTGCCACTTCGGAAACTGAGAGGCGTATTTTCAACGCTTGTTCTCATTAGCGTCACGGGGGAGCCGGAGCCTATACCAGCTGACTAGTCGGGTCGCCAGTCAGTCACAGAGCACATACCAGTATAGACAAACAAGTCACTCACATTCATGCCTATGACTGGGAGGCCCGCGTGCTAACTACAGGTCATTGTCAGTTCAGGATAGGTTGGGAGAGATTTTCGACAAATATGAGTAGAAGTGCATACTATAAATAAATGAAAAATGAGTAATATGTCATTACTAGATGAGGCAATTTCTGAAGGAATTGCACCTGAATGCTCCAATGCTGGAGTTAAACTGAAATCCTGGAAAAAAATGTTTAGAATTGTTGAAAAAGAGCACACAATTCCCAAACAGGCTGAGTATTTTGAAGTTAGAACAGTTTGCATCAGATAAAAAAAGATGGGAGTTGTGGAACTTTGAAAATGTCCACTGATTTCAATGGAATTTCCCCCCCAAAAGTAGGGAATTTCGGAAAAGCGGGAACTTTTCAAAATGGTAAAAAAACTTGAATGATCTGAATGAGTTGAAATGGTTAGTGTTGGAATTTTTCAAATCGGTCAAGAAATGTTGAAGTAGTAACATGTTGAATTGAGAAACGGTATTACGAAATTCCTGGAAGTTCGGGAAAAATAGGGAATTTTTCCAGTTAAAAAAAAATTCATTTTTTTTGTCCTGATTTGACGGTGGAATGGTTGAAATGCGTTGAAAAATGTGGAAGGAGTAGTCGCCAGAAAAAAAAAGGGTGGAAGTAGGGCTTTGGAAAATCGGGAATTCTGCAAAATCCTGGATTTTTTTTTTCTTAGAATTGTTGAAATAGAGCACACAATTCCCAAACAGGCGGAATATTTTGAAGTTGGAATAGTTTGAATCAGATGAAAAGTTGTGGAACTTTGAAAAATGTCCCATTGATTTCAATGGGAATTTCCCCCCAAAAATTGGGAATTTGGGGAAAAGCGTGGACCTCTGAAAATGGTAAAAAACTTTAATGGTCTGAATGAGTTGAAATGGCTGGTGTTGGAATTTTTAAAATCGGTCAAAAAATGTTGAAGTAGTAACATGTAGAATTGAGAAATGGTATTATGGAATTCGTGGAATTTCGGAAAACCAGGAATTTTTCTAGTTAAAAAAAAAATCAATTTTTTTGTCCTGATTTGACGGTGGAATGGTTGAAATGCGTTGAAAAATGTGGAAGGAGTAGTCTCCAGAAAAAAAAGGGTGGAAGTAGGGCTTAGGAAAATCAGGAATTCTGGAAAATCCTGGATTTTTTTTGTTTTAATTGTTAAAAATAGAACACACAATTCCCAAACAGGCGGAATATTTTGAAGTTGGAACAGTTTGAATCAGATGAAAAGTTGTGGAACTTTGAAAAATCTCCCATTGATTTCAATGGGAATTCCCCCCCCCCCCCCCAAAAATAGGGAATTTCGGGAAAAACGGGAACTTTGGAACTATGGTCTGAATGAGTTGAAATGGCTGGTGTTGGAATTTTTCAAATCGGTCAAGAAATGTTGAAGTAGTAACATGTTGAATTGAGAAATGGTATTATGAAATTCCTGGAATTTCGGGAAAACCGGGGAATTCTTCCAGTTCAAAAAACTAAATTTTTTGTCCTGATTTGACCATGAACGGTTGAAATATGTTGAACAATGTGGAAGGACTAGTTGCCAGAAAAAAAGGGGGGAAACTGGGCTTTGAAAAACCAGGAATTCTGGAAAATCCTGGAAATGTGTTTTTAGAATTATTGAAGTAAAGCACACAATTCCCAAACAGGCTGAATATTTTGAAGTTGGAACAGTTTGTATCAGATGAAAAATGTGGGAGTTGTGGAACTTTGAAGAATGTCCCATTGATTTCAATGGGAATCCCCCCCCCCAAAATTGGGAATTTCGGGAAAAGCTGAACTTTTGAAAATGGTAAAAACCCCCCAAAAAACTTGAATGTTCTAAATGACTTGAAATGGTTAGTGTTGAATTTTTTTAAATCGGTCGAGAAATGTTGAAGTAGTAATATGTTGAATTGAGAAATGGTATTATGGAATTCCTGGAATTTCGGGAAAACCATTGAATTTTTACAATTACAAAAAAAAATTTATTTTTTTGTTTTTATTTGACCATGGAACAGTTGAAATGCGTTGTAAAATGTGGAAGGAGTAGTTGCCAGAAAAAAAGGGTGGAAATAGGGGTTGGAAACCTAGGAATTCTGGAAAATCCTGAATTTTTCAGAACTTGGAAAAAGAGTAATTTGAATTTTCAGGATGGTGGAATGGATTGAATAGGTTGAAAAATGTGGAATTGGTGGAAATTTGAAAAATGTCCAATTCATTTTGAATGGGTAAAAATGTCCCGGTAAACCTGGAATTCTGGGGAATCTGAAAATTTTGGGGAATTTGTCATGGGAAAGCCAAGATTCCCGTATAGGCAGAACACTTTGAAGTTGGAATGGTTTGAATCGGGTGAAAAGTGTGGAAGGGAGAGCACGACAAAATCTGGAGAAGAAGAAGTTGAATAATAAATAGATACATTTTGGTGTAGAAACCAATTATATGTAGTTAATTAATTTATGTTTAATATCACCTAAAACATTGTGTGAAAAACCTTTACCTTGAGGTGTTTCCAGTTAAATGTATTAAGATTGATGTATAAACAAAAAAACAAAAAGTGGCTTCATAAAGTTATTTATTGTTTTTAACAGGCCTGAGCAGATGCAGTCTGTTTTATTTACCAAAATAAAATGTCAGGTCCATATAAAGTTAATACACGTTGAGTCTGTTGCTTCAGTTCATGTAAAACGAATAAAACAGAGCTGTCAGTCACAGTGTTGGCTTATGTTGACAATAGTGGTATAAGAAAATAGATATATGAAAAATAAAGGTTTTTATTCGTCACAATTACGTGTCAAAGGTAATGTTGGCTTTGATTTGCCTTCTTAAGCCTGTCGATCACACGTCTGGTAAACGTACATTATGTCGCGTTTTAAGCCGTATTTAACGACGGAACATTAAGTTTTGTGTTTATTTCAGATGGCATATCTAAAACAACGTCCTCCATTGAAGCACGCTCTGATTTTACAAAAAATGTGCATGTTATATATCACTTTTAGGGATGCAACAGTATTATGAATACTGTATCAAACAAAAACTGTACATTTTTCCTGGCGTTTTGGCGTTGGCTGGGTCTGTAAATAACGCCAGCTCGCAGGGAGTGTGTTTGTACTCGTTGTGGATAAAAGAATTGTTTCTTGGGACGTTTAATCCGTTCGTAAATGGTGGAGTTATGTTGCTAACAAAAGACAAACAAGCCCAGGACAAAACAGAACCTTTTTGGCGGAGGTAAGAAAGTTTGCTTTCTGCTAAGCCAAGTTAAAAGAGCCATATTTGACCAAAAATATAAACAAATAATTTGTCTTGAGTTGCAAAAAGTTAAAAGTCTTATATTAGTGTTACAATGAATGCAACACATTAAGTGTCTCAGGGGTCAGATAACTCCTGAAAATTACTACCAAGGGTTTAGATGTGTGTGCCCAAGTTAAAGAAAAGGACAGGCTGTCTTCTTCTAATGGATTTATTACAATATTTGCAAGCAGTGTAAGGTTTCCTGTGGTCCGAAACAACATGGTAATGTTTGCTGTGGTCTGGAACGACATGGTAATGTTTGCTGTGGTCTGGAACAACATGGCACACAATCAGAAATGCAGCCAATTTTACAAACAGATAATCAATTAATGTTTACTTGTATAGCCCTGAATCACAAGTGTCTCAAAGGGCTGCACAAGCCACAACATAACACTGTGAGAGTCCAGTCCATAGTGGATCGAACATAATAGTGTGAGAGTCCAGTCCATAGTGGATCTAACATAATAGTGAGAGAGTCCAGTCCATTGTGGATCTAACATAATAGTGTGAGTTCAGTCCATAGTGGATCTAACATAATAGTGTGAGTCCAGTCCATAGTGGATCTAACATAATAGTGTGAGTTCAGTCCATAGTGGATCTAACATAATAGTGAGAGTCCAGTCCATAGTGGATCTAACATAATAGTGTGAGAGTCCAGTCCATAGTGGATCTAACATAATAGTGAGAGAGTCCAGTCCATTGTGGATCTAACATAATAGTGTGAGTTCAGTCCATAGTGGATCTAACATAATAGTGTGAGTCCAGTCCATAGTGGATCTAACATAATAGTGTGAGTTCAGTCCATAGTGGATCTAACATAATAGTGAGAGTCCAGTCCATAGTGGATCTAACATAATAGTGTGAGAGTCCAGTCCATAGTGGATATAACATAATAGTGTGAGAGCCCAGTCCATAGTGGATCTAACATAATAGTGAGAGTCCAGTCCAAGTGGATCTAACTTAATAATGAGAGTCCACTCGGTAGTGGATCCAACTTAATAATGAGAGTCCAGTCCATAGTGGATCTAACATAAAAGTGAGAGTCCAGTCCATAGTGGATCTAACATAATAGTGTGAGGGTCCAGTCCATAGTGGATCCAACATAAAAGTGAGAGTCCAGTCCATAGTGGATCTAACATAATAGTGTGAGGGTCCAGTCCATAGTGGATCTAACATAATAGTGAGAGTCCAGTCCATAGTGGATCTAACATGACAGTGTGAGAGTCCAGTCCATAATGTGTCGTGAGAGATGCAAATATAAATGAAATACCCAGAGGACATAAGTAAAGGAAATTAAATTAACTCAATATACCTACAAGCTTGGCATAATGATGCCAAGCTTGTACAGACAGCTAGCCTAAATATAGCATGGTAGCATGTATTATTAGCACTCATCAACAAAGCTCACTGTTGTGCATTCACGCACAGTATAAAATGTTTGGTGGACAAAATGAAACAAAGAAGGATTGGCATAAAAAACCTCTTTCCCTGGCAGCGTCGGAGAAAGTTGTACACATAAACCAAACTACGGTGAGTTCAAGGACCGCCAAAGTTAGTGGGACAAAACGGTGCTGGCCAAATACTGTCAACAGTGAAGCGTACACACAAACATATTAAACAGTGGGCTTTCTAACAATTAGGAAGGTTTGTGTCATGTTTGTCCTCCTTTAGAAACATTATTAAAACAACAAATATATTCCCCCGCCCCCATTTTTTTCCATTTTGGAAAGCTTTTCGTTTTGAGCGTTTCCAAGGAGGGGCAGCAAAACAAAACTTTGAGGAAAATACGAGTAAACTAAAAAGCGACTTGATACGTCCTTTATCCATCATTTCTTTTTCTACTAATTTACAGTGAATATCTGCTTACTTTCTATTTTAACATGTTCTAGCTACACTTCTGTTAAAATGTAAAAATTGTATGTTATGTTTTTGTTTGATACTTTACATTAGTTTTGGATGATACCACAAATTTGGGTATCAATCCGATACCAAGTCGTTACAGGATCATACATTGGTCATATACAAAGTCCTCATGTGTCCAGGGACATATTTACTGAGTTTATAAACATAATATACATAAATAAAAAAATAAAAAAATAGATTTTGTGATGCCAAAAAATATCGAGGTATAAGCATAGTAGTATCGACTCGATACGCTCCTGTACTTGGTATCATTACAGTGGATGTTAGGTGTAGATCCACCCACGGCATGTGTTTACATTCAGGAACGGTGTCATAGTGAAGTGTGTAGTGAAGCATGTTTAGCTATTCCTCGTCCTGCAGTGATAATAATACTTATAAGAAACTTTATTTGTTGCCATGGAGGCCAGAATTTGTGATTTAGAAGTAGCTAAAAAACTGCCGTCTGCGGCTGGATGTTGGCCGCTAACTACTTAAAGCTGAAGTACCAATGACTGTCACGTACACACTAGTTGTGGAGAAATTATTCCCCGCATTTCACCTGTCACCCTTGAAGTGAGGGGAGCAGTGAGCAGCAGCGGTGTCCACGCCCGGGAATAATTTTTGGTGATTTAACCCCCAATTGACGCTGAGTTCCAAGCAGGGAGGTAATGGGTCCCATTTTTATAGTCGTTGGTATGACTCACGACCTACCGATCTCGGGGCGGACACTCTAACCACTGAGTATGTGCTAGCCATTTCAGTGTTATAACTTCACCTTTATTGTTAGTTTTTTTAAGCCAAAACGCTTCCGTTCTCCCTTTTCCGTCCACACACCATGTCTGATTGTAAGTATTATGTGATTGTGTGCTGCCGAACATGCTCCTCTGCTTGCAAAACCCAACAATGACACAACGGGTCATTGGGCTGGAGGTTTGTGGACCGGTACCGTTTTCGAGACGGTATACTACCGAGTATGATTGATTAGTATCGCGGCACCATACCAATACCGGTGTACCGTACAACCCTAAGGAACACAGTGTTATGGTTTGCAGAGGGAGTGACGGCAAACGGACACCAGGTGGCAGTAGTGTACAGAGATTTAATATATACATAGGAAATATATATATATGTATATATATATAATAATAATAATAATAGACAAGTGGCGACTTGTCCAGGGTGTACCCCGCCTTCCGCCCGATTGTAGCTGAGATAGGCGCCAGCACCCCCCGCGACCCCAAAAGGGAATAAGCGGTAGAAAATGGATGGATGGAAGACTAATAAACTATAGAATGGTGTGTGTCAAAAACCCAAGAGTGTGTATGGTGTAAGACTATGTGAAGTATTTAATTGGAGCGTTTTACCCTAGGTGTTGGAGACGCGGTGCTGTCAGACACCTGCGAGGCAGGCAGGATTAATTAACGTGGACCCCGACTTAAACAAGTTAAAAAACGTATTCGGGTGTTACCATTTAGTGGGCAATTGTACTGAATATGTACTGAACTGTGCAATCTACTAATAAAAGAATCAATCAAGCAATCAATTGTTCAGGGACGGAAGCGGGGTTGAAAGGCAGGAACGAGTCGTCGTGGTCCGGGGCCGAGCCAGGAGTCGAGGAACGACGGAGGCAATCAGAGAAAGAAGGAGATCCGGGGAAAAAGTGAGACGCAGAGCTCACTTTGCAGGCGACGGAGGGTACTGTGGGGACAAGGGAGAAGACAAGGGACAAGTATAGGTTCACCATATGAGAATTAAGTTCCCGCGCCGATCCATGGGTCCACTGGTCCTTTATTGATGTTGCCCTCATAAGCACCAGGTGAGCAGATTGATAAATGAGTGCAGGCTTGTCGTTGCGTCAGCGGGTCCTCTGGGTGGTCCCGCAGCGGAGGGAGACGCAGACTGCGCATACGCCGCAACACACGGTCACTTATGCCCGTATCATTTCACGGGAATGTGCAAGAGCTGCAGGAGGAAATAAACATGAAGAAAGCACACCGTTTGAATTTTCATGAATTATCCATAGGATGCAGGACGCGTATGTCGAGTTCACATGTCCGCCCGCAGCGCGGGGGGACGGAGCTGTTGCCGTGGACGCTACGGGGTGCACATCGAGGCGTGCGTGTGCGTGTCCTACATGTGCACATATAGTACCACGACGTATACATCCTCCCTATGTGGAGGTATTTGTGTGTAGTTCGTGCTCAGCCGTCCTGGTCTTTCCTCATATTGTCCATTTGCTTGATACCGCGTCTACCCTGAAGGCATCGCCGGCTAAGTAAAGGACGAGGGCGCTCACCGCATTACTGTACCTCCACCCCCCCTTACTTTCTCTCCGGATTACTTTCTTCCAGTTGCCCGGGTCACTATAGCCTAAGGACGGATTAGGGCGGATTGAAGCTGAGATATTATTTTTCTACATTCCTGACGAGAAAGAGAGGTGCGGTCTGTTCGTGTCGCAGTGGTATTTGTTGTGGTTTTCTCGTTTTTTTGGGGGGTTGTTTTAGGGCAGGGGTCACCAACCTTTTTTGAAACCAAGAGCTATTCTTGGGTTCTGATTAATGCGAAGGGCTACCAGTTTGATACACACTTAAATCAATTGTATTTCAATCAATCAATCAATCAATGTTTACTTATATAGCCCTAAATCACTAGTGTCTCAAAGGGCTGCACAAACCACCACGACATCCTCGGTAGGCCCACATAAGGGCAAGGAAAACTCACACCCAGTGGGACATTGGTGACAATAATGACCCAGTGGGACGTCGGTGACAATGATGACTATGAGAACCTTAGAGAGGAGGAAAGCAATGGATGTCGAGCGGGTCTAACATGATACTGTGAAAGTTCAATCCACAATGGATCCAACACAGTCGCGAGAGTCCAGTCCAAAGAGGATCCAAGACACAGCAGCGAGAGTCCCGTTCACAGCGGAGCCAGCAGGAAACCATCCCAAGCGTAGGCGGACCAGCAGCGCAGAGATGTCCCCAGTCGATACACAGGCGAGCAGTACATGGCCACCGGATCGGACCGGACCCCCTCCACACGGGAGAGTGGGACATAGAAGAAAAAGAAAAGAAACGGCAGATCAACTGGTCTAAAAAGGGAGTCTATTTAAAGGCTAGAGTATACAAATGAGTTTTAAGGTGAGACTTAAATGCTTCTACTGAGGTGGCATCTCGAACTGTTACCGGGAGGGCATTCCAGAGTACTGGAGCCCGAACGGAAAATGCTCTATAGCCCGCAGACTTTTTTTGGGCTTTGGGAATCACTAATAAGCCGGAGTCCTTTGAACGCAGATTTCTTGCCGGGACATATGGTACAATACAATCGGCAAGATAGGATGGAGCTAGACCGTGTAGTATTTTATACGTAAGTAGTAAAACCTTAAAGTCACATCTTAAGTGCACAGGAAGCCAGTGCAGGTGAGCCAGTACAGGCGTAATATGATCAAACTTTCTTGTTCTTGTCAAAAGTCTAGCAGCCGCATTTTGTACCAACTGTAATCTTTTAATGCTAGACATGGGGAGACCCGAAAATATTACGTTACAGTAATCGAGACGAGACGTAACAAACGCATGGATAATGATCTCAGCGTCTTTAGTGGACAGAATGGAGCGAATTTTAGCGATGTTACGGAGATGAAAGAAGGCCGTTTTAGTAACGCTTTTAATGTGTGACTCAAAGGAGAGAGTTGGGTCGAAGATAATACCCAGATTCTTTACCGTGTCGCCTTGTTTAATTGTTTGGTTGTCAAATGTTAGAGTTTCTGTCCGTCATTCTGTCGGACATTTTTTTTTTCGTTTTACGGAAGGGTTTTTGTAGAGAATACAGTAAATGATGAAAAAAACACTTAATTGAATGGTTTAAAAGAGGAGAAAACATGAAAAAAAATGAAAATTTAATTTTGAAACAGTTTATCTTCAATTTTGACTCTTTAATAATCAAAATTCAACCGAAAAAAAGAAGAGAAAAACTGGCTAATTCAAATCTTCATGAAAAATTAGTAATTTTTCCTGATTAAGATTAATTTTAGAATTTTGATGACATGTTTTAAATAGGTTAAAATCCAATATGCACTTTGTTAGAATATATAACAAATTGGACCAAGCTGTATTTCTAACAAAGACAAATCATTATTTCTTCAAGATTTTCCAGAACAAAAATTTTAAAAGAAATTCAAAAGACTTTGAAATAAGATTTAAATTTGATTCTACAGGTTTTCTAGATTTGCCAGAATTCTTTTGGGGAATTTTAATCATAATAAGTTTGAAGAAATATTTCACAAATTTTCTTTGTCAAATAAAAACAGAAGCTAAAATGAAGAATTAAATTTAAATGTATTTATTATTCTTTACAATAAAAAAAAATACTTGAACATTGTTTTAAATTGTCAGGAAAGAAGAGGAAGGAATCTAAAAGGTAATAAGGTATATGTGTTTAAAAATTCTAAAATCATTTTTAAGGTTGTATTTTTTTCTCTAAAATTGTCATTGTGAAAATTATAAAAAGCAAAGTAAAAAAATAAATGAAATTTTTTAAACCAAAATCAATTTTAAGGTTGTATTTTTTTCTCTAAAATTGTCATTGTGAAAATTATAAGAAGCAAAGTAAAAAAATAAATGACATTTTTTAAACCAAAATCAATTTTAAGGTTGTATTTTTTTCTCAAAAATTGTCATTGTGAAAATTATAAAAAGCAAAGTAAAAAAATAAATGACATTTTTTAAACCAAAATCAATTTTAAGGTTGTATTTTTTTCTCTAAAATTGTCATTGTGAAAATTATAAAAAGCAAAGTAAAAAAATAAATGACATTTTTTAAACCAAAATCAATTTTAAGGTTGTATTTTTTTCTCTAAAATTGTCATTCTGAAAATTATAAGAAGCAAAGTAAAAACATAAATGAATGTATTTAAACCAAGTCTTTAAAATATTTTCTTGGATTTTCAAATTCTATTTGAGTTTTGTCTCTCTTAGAATTAAAAATGTCCAGCAAAGCGAGACCAGCTTGCTAGTAAATAAAAAAAATAGAGGCAGCTCACTGGTAAGTGCTGCTATTTGAGCTATTTTTAGAACTTGTCACGTTTTTGCACGTGTTATTTTGACACCCAGAGAGACGGTGAAACTAAAGCATCATGTTGGAATTTATCGCACCGTAAACTACCACTAGATGTGGTGAAATTACCCTCATTGGACAAATGGTCAATAACCTATCATTATTTAGTTCTTGTATTCCCTTGCCAAGAATGTCAGTCATTTTTTTCAACCATTCTTGCCCAAATTTGACACACTAATCTTCGCCAGTCCACAAAAGGTGTAATTGTCCACATAATATCAAACACAGTTGTTCAGTGAGCATTTTACCACGTTATGGACTCACCCTCGCTGTGGAGAAAAAAAACAAAAAAAGGCGTTTTATTCGACCATTGAAAAAGGAAACAGCTGCTTTTAACAGTGTCTAATGTTAAATATGTAAATCGTTCGTTGTTTAATGTATAAAATACAAATAAAATATGTCCGAAAAAATAAAAAGCTGCACTCTTTAGAAATTGTAGTAATGCCACAGTATTTCGACCCCTTTGTGTGGAGCGTTTTGAGAGTAGAAGATTTATCACGCGTTGTCGTCATTTTTCTACATGACTGCACATGTCTGTTCAGCGCCTATAAATAGCATTCCATCATTGTAAATATTCCAACACGATACATTATGATTAGTGGGAGAGCATGTAAAAAAATCATTTACGGGTGTGCATTATTAATGTCCGTGCCACGGTGGGACCCTTTTCTCACTTCCGCCACCGCCACCGTTAATACGTTTATGAAGGCCGACCCGGCGTCTGAGCGATTGGTTTCTTCTTTTTGCACCTTGTAAAAACTTTTATGGCGGTAAACACGGGGCGAAGAAGCAATCCTTTCATAATTTTTTTACTGGCTTTTTTTTTTTTTTTTTTGCCAGCTAAATAGATGGAGTGCTGCTTATGAAGCGAGAATAATTGAACAAGGGAATCAGTCAATGAGAGAGGCGGCGGCTAAAGGTCTTGATGGCTTGATGGCCTGGGTGACAGCTTATGAAAGCGAGAAAGACTGATTAGGCAATATGTCATATCGCCGCATTGCCGTCTGCACGCTTGCCGTTTCATCTCGTCGTTGCCTCTTCCTCTCACCCTTTGACACCGAGTCGCGTTCGAGTTCACTCGAAACCACAACGGTTCGCGGCAATCTGCTAAAAAAACGAGAGGAAAACGACAACATAAACAAATGTTCATGAATGAATACCGGTGGTGGTCAAGGTAGCTCTGTTCTCAATGTGTACGAGATTCTGTTTGATTGAGACTTTTATTAGTAAATTGTACAGTACGGTACATTTTCCGAACAATTCACCACTAAATGGTAACACCCGAATACGTTTTTCAACTTGTTTAAGTCGACGTTAGTCAGTTCATGGTATAAATATATACTGGATGTTGTTGATAAATGGTTTTCGCTTTGCATAGTAGAGCTTTAACTTGCACTTACAGATGTAGCAACCAACTGTACTTAGTGACAGTGGTTTCCTGAAGTGTCCCTGAGCCCATGTGGTGATATCCTTTAGAGCAGGGGTGTCAAACTCCAATACAGAGTGGGCCAAAATGTTAAACGGAACAAAGCCGCGGGCCAAGGTTGAACAAATTAACGTTTTAATAGGGACCCAAACAAGTTTTTCATTAATTATTGAACAAGCAAGGCTTATATAACTTTAGTGACATGCAAAATCCAGTTAATAATAATTTAAAAAAATATCAATGGCATATCAAATACAATTTAAATAAAAATGTAATGCCTTTTTTTTCTATTTGCAATCTTCTGAGGTAAATATCAATTTTTTTCCACAGGCTAATAATAAATTTGAAAATAAAATAACAATAATGAATGAACCAAACATTCGAGCCTTGAAGTAGCAAGAGAAAATGCATGAATAGATCGTTAATTATTGGTCAGTTTGCTGGAAGTTTCCCGTAAGAGTTAGTGCTGCAAGGGGTTCTGGGTATTTTTTTTCTGTTGTGTTACGGTGCGGATGTTCACCTGAAATGTGTTTGTCATTCTTGTTTGGTGTGGGTTCACCGTGTGGCGCATATTTGTAACAGTGCTAAATTTGTTTATACGGCCACCCTCAGTGTGACCTGTATGGCTGTTGACCAAGTATGCTTTGCATTCACTTGTGCGTGTGTGTGTGTAAAAGCCACAAATATTATGTGACACGCTGTTAGTATGGAGGAAAAGCAGACGTGACGACAGGTTGTAGAGAACGCTAAAAGCAGTGCCTTAAATGCACGCCCCCAATATATTTGTCCAGGTGGAAATCGGTAGAATTTCGGGAGAATGGTTGCCCCGGGAGATTTTCGGGAGGGGCACTGAACTTTGGGAGTCTATCAGGAAAATTAGGAGGGTTGGCAAGTATGAGTATTAGCGGTGAATGCGGTGTTACACCGGCACCTATGCTGTCTAACACCGGCGGGCCAGCTCTAATGCTAAATTGATATTGCCTCAAGGGACAAATTAAATTACACGGCGGGCCAAATTTGGCCTGTGGGCCAGAGTTTGACACCCATGCTCCACGGGGAAGACCCAGGACCCCGGGAAGAACTGGATGAAGTGGGTGAGGAGAGGAGAGCCTGGGCTTCCCTGCTTAGGCTGCTGCCCCCGCGACCTGACCTCGGATAAGCGGAACAAGAAGATGGATGGATGGATTCCAATGACCCCGAGTCACTCAGACCAGAGTTATTACCCCCCCGCCCGGACGGAACATTCAGTGGCGCCGATCATCCCTTTTGTAGCCGGCCGTCGCCGTGGCGACCCGGTGCATTTGCTCCGTAACACAAGACGTCGTCATTAGTGCGGGCGCCGTCTCTCACGTCCATTACATTAATTGCTACACATCACCGGCCGCCCGTGTCGCGTTGCATCGCCGCCCCGTCCTCCATCGACTCGCTCGATCGTTGGGCGAGAAAGGTAATTGAGACGTGCTCTGCAGAGAATTAGGTATTGGATGTTTTTTTTTTTTACTCTCAAGGAGATGATCACGCCTGCTTGTTTGTGTCGGAGATGACGCCGATGTCGGAATGTTTTCACTTGCAACAAATTGGTGCCAAGTGCCCTTCCAACCCCCGCCCGTCTTGTCAGTCATCTCTCCTCATAATAGGAAAGCAGGCCGACGCCATAATTGCTTTGATGGTCCGGCTTCGGAGGAGAAGAAGAAGTGAAAAAAAATAAAAATCACTTCTGGGCATAAAAAGAGGCCCTGGAGATGGGAGCCAGAGAGAAAAGGTGCGAATGAATTAAAGCACTTAGCGTCCCTTTGGGGCATGTGGCCCAGATTTCCTTTCAAAGGCAAAAATATAAGGGTCGGAGGAAGGGGGCGGGGGAAGGGGGGGTGGGTCGCGCGTTTTTCCTCCCCGCTTGAATAAACGTCGGTATGCACACGCAGCCTCCATTAAGACCAAAAAGGAGAGTTTTTTTTATTTTTATGTATTTTTTTCCACAATGGCGTCGACATAGATAACTGGCAGGTGGAGAGAAAAGGGAGGGGGGGGGGGGGGACTTCACTGGAAGTAATCTGATTTTGAACGGGGGCGGGTGAGGGGGGGGGGGGCCTTTTTGTGCGAGGAACAAAAGTTCCGGGCCCTCCGTGGAAGTGGAGCTTTTTAATGTTTTTTTTTTTCAGTGGGACTCGGTGAAAGGAGCCCGCCGCTGCCCCCCCCCCTCGGGATGTTTTTCCGGACCACAAGCGGACACACGTCAGCGGGGGGAGGGGGGGGGGGGGGTTAGGCCCATGAAGAAACTATTTCAGGCAGGATGCTCGCCGTGCACTTTTGCTCCGTGGCTCATCGACCCATCCATCCATCCATTTTCTACCGTTTGTGAAGTGAAGTGAATTATATTTATATAGCGCGTTTCTCTAGTGCAGGGCTCTAGAGCCAGATGTGGCTCTTTTGATGCCTGCCTCTGGCTCCCGGATAAATCTGAGCTGACATTGCTTAACACGATAAGTAATGAATAATTCCACTTGTAATCGCAGTGTTAAAAATAACGTTCAAAATATAAAACATTCTCATGCTTTTTTTATGTTCAAGAAGTTGCATTAATGGTAAGAAATAATTTTTGTACTATTGGTTAGTGTGGGGCTTGCCCTCCCGGGGATTCTTCAGACCACCAAGAGCCTGTTTTAGGGTTACAATATTGTTTTATTTTATTTTTCTCTCAGTTGCTTTCCAGCAATTGTCTTTTTCTCTTTCGTCCTCACTCGCGCTCTGGCTCCAGCCCCGACCCTGTCTCTCCTCCTGGCTGCTGATTATAACAGAGCGACAGGTGATTAGATAACAAGGCCCAGGTGGGCCATCTACGCACCTGTCGCTGATTTTGAGGCCAGTCCTGGCAACATCCTGCTTTGCTGCAGGCCACGCCCCCTCCACAGTTAGCCTCAGAATAACAATGTTATTATAAAGAATAAGAGACCTATTATACTCTGGAAATGTTGGTCCTACTTAAAAATGCACGCGTTTAGTTGTGTTCAGTGTTAAAAAAATATTATATGTCTCTTAGGGAAATATATATGTTAAAATATTTGGCTTCTTGGCTCTTTCAGCCAAAAATTTTCCCGACCCCTGCTCTAGTGACTCAAAGCGCTTTACATAGTGAAACCCAATATCTAAGTTACATTTAAACCAGTGGGAGCAGGTGGGTAAAGTGTCTTGCCCAAGGACACAACGGCAGTGACTAGGATGGCGGAAGTGGGAATCGAACCTGCAACCCCCAAGTTGCTGGCACGGCCACTCTACCAACCGAGCTATGCCGCTCATTATGTGGTCCCCTGTCCTCTGTTGTCCTCTTGTGTTTTTTATACACTTTTACTGTTTTAATTGATTTTACCCTTTAAAATTGTTTTTAATCATATTTATCATTATATTGTTTTTTATATTGGTTTTATATTTATTTATTTTTTGGTTTTATTCAGTCATTGGTGGAGCGTAATATTGTTTTTAACATGGCTGTGCAGCACTTTGGAAACGTTCTTGTTGTTTAAATGTGCTATATTGGATTGAATTGGATTTTGGGGTGGTGGGGGGTGCTGGAGCCTATCTCAGCTGCATTTGGGCGGAAGGCGGGCTACACCCTGGACAAGTCGCCACCTCATAGGCATCACGGTGGGACAGGGGTTCGTGCATGTGCCTCACTATACGAAGGTCCTGAGTAGTCCTGGGTTCTGACGGCTATTATTTACGCATTGTTATTTACGGATAAAACTGACATGTATTATTTACATGTTATTAACAGATAAACACTGTTATTTATATATTACTTACGGATAAACACTGACATTTATTATTCATATATTGTTATTTACAGATAAACACTGTTGTTTATATATTATTTACAGATAAACACTGGCATTTATTATTCACATATTGGTATTTACAGATAAACACTGACATGTATTATTTGTATATTGTTATTTACATATAAACACTGGCATGTATTGTTCATATATTGTTATTTACGGATAAACACTGGCATTTATTATTCATATATTGTTATTTACAGATAAACACTGACATGTATTATTTCTATATTGTTATTTACAGATTAACACTGGCATTTATTATTCATATATTGTTTTTTACTGGCATTTATTATTCATAAATTATTTACAGATAAACACTGGCATTTATTATTCATAAATTGTTATCTACAGATAACCACTGACATTTATTATTTATATATTATTTACAAATAAACACTGGCATTTATTTTTCATATATTGTTATTTACAGATAAAAACTGACTTATTTATATATCGTTATTTACAGATAAACACTGACATTTATTATTCATATACAGTTATTTACAGATAAACACTGACATTTATTATTTATGTATTATTTACAAATAAACACTGGCATTTATTTTTATTATATTGTTATTTAAAGATAAAAACTGAGTTATTATTTGCATATGGTTATTTACGATAAACACTGTTATTTATATATTATTTACAGATAAACACTGACATGTATTATTTATATACTATTTATAAATAAACACTGGCGTTTATTTTTCATATATTGTTATTTACAGATAAAAACTGACTTATTATTTACATATTGTTATTTACAGATAAACACTGTTATTTATATATTATTCACAGATAAACACTGGCATTTATTTTTCATATATTGTTATTTACAGATAAACACATACATTTATTATTTACATATTGTTATTTACAGATAAACACATACATTAATTATTTATATATTATTTATAAATAAACACTGGCATTTATTTTTCATATATTGTTATTTACAGATAAACACTGACTTTTTATTTACATATTGTTATTTACAGATAAACACTGTTATTTATATATTATTTACAGAGAAACACTGACATTTATTATTCATCAATTGTTATTTAAAGATAAACACATTTATTATTTACATATTGTTATTTACGGATAAACACTGACATGTATTATTTATTATTTACAAACAAACACTGGCATTTATTTTTCATATACTGTTATTTACAGATAAAAACGGACTTATTTATGTATCGTTATTGACGGATAAACGTGTTATTTACAGATAAAACTGACATTTTGACATTTATTATTTGTATATTATTTACAGATAAACATTATTTATTAATTATTATTAAAAAAAAGTATTTTACAGTAACATTTTTTTCAATGTAAATTTTTTTTCTGTAAAATCAACAGTCTACTTGAAAAAAATAAAAAATAAATACATAAAAAAAAAAATATATATATATATATATATATATATATATATATATATATATATATATATAATTAAAATAAAAATCCAGAGGCTAATTCATACATTATTCACTGTTACAAGCGGCCCTCTGAAGCCATGTGGCCCTCAATGAAAAAGAGTTTGACATCCCTGGTTTAAACCGAAAGAAAAATGACAAGAACGATCAGATCTTTTGAACCACTCAGAGATGTATCATATTAGGGAAACTTGATCATCACATCTAAAAAAAAAAAAAAGGAAAATGATGCAGTGTTCCTTTAAGAAAAAAAAAAGGTCTCTGACATCCAAACTAATAGTGGCTCCCTTAGTGACTCACTCCCGTGTGAATGATTTTCATAGCTTCTTTGTGCTCAAAAGCCTCTTTTGAATGGATTCTGGCTCCAGCTAGCGGGTGACTTGTTTGGAGAAAAGGAGACAAAAGTCATGGTCAATTATGGCCGCCTGCTGCGCGAATGACTTGTCGTCATTGTGAGACAAAAGCCACCGAGCTGTTAGACTAATGCCTCCCTTCTCCTTTAAAAACAGTTCCACCAGGTCTGGCTTTTCATTCATCCTGGTCGAAATGGTATATTTTCCCAGCCCGCCAAAGACCCGCCCCTTGTTAGTTCCACCCGTACCCCTTTGCCGGCATCTGTATCTCCTATAACGCCGCGTCTTTGACCTCCTCCTCGCTTTTGTGCCTTGGTTGATGGACCATTCCCACCCATTTCTCCACACTGCAGGTGTAATTCTGGCCAAAGGAACCATTGGTCCATAAACATGCTGATGATCGATGGCATCAATTTATAGCGCCAGGTTATCGCAGCGGGACAATCCACTCAGTCTACAAAGCTGCTGCCCGAGTCCGGAATAAAACTAGGAGAAGAGCTCATATTTTCCCATTCTGACAACTCTGACACATCCTGTTGTCAAGTTGTGTTGGTGACGAACCCCAAGATGCAGAGATAAAGGCAGGCATTGAGCAGGAATACATCATTTAATGTTCAAAAATTAAGGCAAAAAACAAACCAGGAACTCGGAGACAGGAAACAGGATGCCAGGGAAAAAAAAGACAGCAGGCTGCAAACAGCTACAGGTTCAGGTACAAACGGTCGGAGCTACAAGTCGTAATGATAATAAGGAGGAACAAGCAGGTCTAAATAGCAACTCGCTGATTGACACCAGGTGTTGTCCCGTGCCAATCAGCCACAGCTGAGGAGGAAAGACACTCAGGGATAACAACAGAAAATGAAGACAAAATAAAAGGGCTGACAGGAAGTAAGACAAACACAGAGGAAAAACTAAAACATGACCAAACTGTCAGGTACAAACCTGACACCTGTAAGACAGGGGTCCCCAAACTACGGCCCGCCAGCGTCCAAAATCCGGCCCGCGGCAAGTCCCAAGTCAAAGAAAATAAAAGTTATTTACTTTTATTTTTCATTTTAATTTGTTTAAATCTGTCCTTTCTAATCCATTTTACTCTTGTTACTCTCGCTATCTCCTAGCTGGTCAGGCAAATCATAATGTCAAAAAATGCATTTTCTCATCGATAATGTGACATCATTAGCGGCAAGTTGGTGCTCTTTATATATATATATATATATATATATATATATATATATATATATATATATATATATATATATATATATATATATATATATATATATATATATATATATATATATATATATGTATGTATGTATATTCAGTCAATTAGTGCATGAGAAATATATATATATATGTATGCATATATATATGTACATGTATGTATGTATATATCAATCAATCAATCAATGTTTATTTATATAGCCCCAAATCACAAATGTCTCAAAGGACTGCACAAATCATTACGACTACAACATCCTCGGAAGAACCCACAAAAGGGCAAGGAAAACTCACACCCAGTGGGCAGGGAGAATTCACATTCAGTGGGACGCCAGCGACAATGCTGACTATGAGAAACCTTGGAGAGGACCTCAGATGTGGGCAACCCCCCCCCTCTAGGGGACCGAAAGCAATGGATGTCGAGCGGGTCCAACATGATACTGTGAAAGTTCAATCCATAGTGGCTCCAA
This sequence comes from Nerophis ophidion, assembly GCF_033978795.1. Classification (NCBI taxonomy): domain Eukaryota; kingdom Metazoa; phylum Chordata; class Actinopteri; order Syngnathiformes; family Syngnathidae; genus Nerophis; species Nerophis ophidion. Next base: position 6,892,536 of record NC_084639.1, on the reverse strand, counting down.
GACAGCAGCGAGAGTCCTGTCCACAGGAAACCATCTGAAGCGGATCAGCAGCGTAGAGATGTCCCCAACCGATACAGGCGAGCGGTCCATCCTGGGTCCCGACGAGCGGTCCATCCTGGGTCTCGACTCTGGACAGTCAGTACTTCATCCATGGTCATCGGACCGGACCCCCTCCACAAGGGAGGGGGGGACATAGGAGAAAGAAAAGAAGCGGCAGATCAACTGGTCTAAAAAGGAGGTCTATTTAAAGGCTAGAGTATACAAATGAGTTTTAAGATGAGACTTAAATGCTTCTACTGAGGTAGCATCTCGAACTGTTACCGGGAGGGCATTCCAGAGTACTGGAGCCCGAACGGAAAACGCTCTATAGCCCGCAGACTTTTTTTGAGCTCTAGGAATCACTAATAAGCCGGAGTCTTTTGAACGCAGATTTCTTGCCGGGACATACGGTACAATACAATCGGCAAGATAGGCTGGAGCTAGACCGTGTAGTATTTTATACGTAAGTAATAAAACCTTAAAGTCACATCTTAAGTGCACAGGAAGCCAGTGCAGGTGAGCCAGTACAGGCGTAATATGATCAAACTTTCTTGTTCTTGTCAAAAGTCTAGCAGCCGCATTTTGTACCAACTGTAATCTTTTAATGCTAGACATGGGGAGACCCGAAAATAATACGTTACAGTAATCGAGACGAGACGTAACAAACGCATGGATAATGATCTCGGCGTCTTTAGTGGACAAAATGGAGCGAATTTTAGCGATATTACGGAGATGAAAGAAGGCCGTTTTAGTAACGCTTTTAATGTGTGACTCAAAGGAGAGAGTTGGGTCGAAGATAATACCCAGATTTTTTACAGAGTCACCTTGTTTTATTATTTGGTTGTCAAATGTTAAAGTTGTATTATTAAATAGAGGTCGGTGTCTAGCAGGACCGATAATCAGCATTTCCGTTTTTTTGGCATTAAGTTGCAAAAAGTTAGCGGACATCCATTGTTTAATTTCATCAAGACACGCTTCCAACTGACTACAGTCCGGCATGTTGGTCAGCTTTAGGGGCATGTAAAGTTGGGTGTCATCAGCATAACAGTGAAAGCTAATACCGTATTTGCGTATGACGTCACCTAGCGGCAGCATGTAGATGCTGAAGAGTACAGGGCCAAGGACCGAACCCTGGGGAACTCCACACGTTACCTTAACATAGTCCGAGGTCACACTGTTATAGGAGACACACTGCATCCTATCAGTAAGATAAGAGTTAAACCATGACAGGGCTGAGTCTGACATACCAATTCGTATTTTGATACGCTCTAATAAAATATTATGATCGACGGTATCGAAAGCAGCGCTAAGATCGAGGAGCAGCAACATAGATGACGCATCAGAGTCCATCGTTAGCAATAGATCATTAGTCAATTTTGCGAGGGCTGTCTCAGTCGAGTGATTTGCCCTGAAACCGGATTGAAAGGTTTCACATAGATTGTTAAACGCTAAGTGCTCATTTAGCTGCTCCGCAACAATTTTTTCGAGGATTTTCGAAATAAAGGGAAGGTGAGACACCGGTCGGTAGTTTACCATGAGGTCAGGATCGAGGTTAGGTCTTTTAAGGAGAGGATGAATAACCGCTTTTTTGAATGCAACGGGAACAGTGCCCGAGGAAAGTGATAAGTTTATAATATTTAGCACTGATGGACCTAATAATACAAAAAGCTCCTTGATAAGTTTCCCAGGAAGTGGGTCAAGTAAACATGTTGTTTGTTTTATTCCATTTACACGTTGTAACAATCCTTCTAATGTTATTTCATCAAAACGAGAGAAACTATTTTGGATATTTGCAGTATCCGCCGTATATACAATCGTATCTGTGTTACTATAACCCCGTTGTAGCTGGGACGCATTGTCTTTAATCTCCTTTCTAATAAGTTCAATTTTCTTATTAAAGAACTTCATAAAGTCATCTGCCGAATGGGTGGAGCTACTGGAAGGAGTCCCTTGTTGGGTTAGCGATGCTACAGTACTAAACAAAAATTTTGGATCGTTTTTATTAATGCGGATGAGATTTGAGTAATAATTAGTTTTAGCTAAGGTAAGCATGCGTTTATAAGTTATTAAACTATCACTCCATGCTTGATGGTGCACCTCAAGTTTAGTCGTGCGCCATTTGCGTTCCAGCTTTCTACATAATAATTTCTGAGCTCTAGTTTCTTCAGTAAACCATGGCGTACGCCTTTTTGGAGCCTTTTTTAACTTCAGCGGTGCTATACTATCAATGGTTTCGCGCAGGGCGTTGTTAAAGTTGTTAGTGAGGTTATCAATAGAGCCCACATACTTTGGGAACGGTGCCATTACCGAGGGCAGTAGGTCCGCAAGAGTCGTCGTTGTGGCAGCATTAATGTTGCGGCTGCTATAGCAGTTATTATTCTTATTAGCTTGCCGAACATGAGTCTGAACTTCGAATTTTATAAGGTAATGATCGGACATTACTTTAGTATACGGGAGTATCATAACTTTGGAGACGGTGATACCTCTGACAAGCACTAGGTCTATCGTATTGCCGCTGCGATGCGTCGGTTCATTTATTATTTGTGTAAGACCACAGCTATCAATTATAGTCTGGAGCGCCACGCACGGTGGGTCCAATGGGGTATTCATATGGATATTAAAGTCCCCCATTATAATTATATTATCGGCGTGCGTCACTAGATCAGCAACAAACTCTGAGAATTCACTAATAAAGTCCGAATAGGGCCCTGGGGGGCGGTAGATAACGGCCAGGCACAGAGGCAGAGGTGTGGCAGACTTCATAGAAAGCACCTCAAACGATTTATATTTATTATTTAAGTTAGGACTAAAGTTAAAGTTTTCGTTGTATATTAGTGCGACACCCCCTCCCCTTTTGAGGTGACGGGCAATATGCGCATTCGTATAGTTAGGAGGGGATGCCTCATTTATCGCAAAAAAGTCGTCTGGTTTAAGCCAGGTTTCGCTAAGACCGATGACGTTAAGGTTGTTGTCTCTAATGACCTCATTGACTAATAACGTTTTGGGAGACAAAGATCTGATGTTTAGAAAGCCCATATTATAGGTAGTGGGCTGTTTTAAGGAGTTGTTGATGAAATTATCCGTCGTAGCAATATTAATAATGTTACGTTTATTATGCGCAGTGTACTTAAAATAATTACGACCATATGTAGGAATTGATATGACGGGAATTTTCAGATTGTCTACTTGGCGCTGCGATAAACTGAACGCATCATAATTTGCCACCTCAGTAGAGCGCATGTCTAACTCTGACGTAGTCATAGACACAGTAGAAAAAACATTTTGTGAGTTGTGTATTATTCTACGAAAATTGCTATGTGTACAGGGATCATCCAGCCTGGCGCTGGCTAGTTCTAACTTAACTGACTCCATACCCAGGCTAGCAGGCTCTGTAATTGCCTGTGACCGGGCTTGCTCTAGTGCAGTTAGTCAAATGTGGCTCAATGCGAAGTCTATGTTCCGAGACAAGAGGATAGCGCCTTCCTGGTTAGGGTGAAGGCCGTCTCTCCTCAGCAAGCCAGGTTTTCCCCAGAAAGAGGGCCAATTATCAATAAACGTAAATCCCTGTTGTCTGCAGAAGCTATCCAGCCACCTGTTAAGAGAGACTAATCTGCTATATCTCTCATCATTGCCTCTCCCAGGCAGGGGGCCAGAGACAGTTACTCGATGCCTGGACATCTTTCTGGCGAGATTACAAGCCCTGGCTATGTTTCTCTTTGTAATCTCTGATTGTCTCATCCTAACGTCATTGGAGCCAACGTGTATTACTATATTCGCATAACTAGTGGTGCGGTTAGCCTGCCGTACGTGTTTACTAGACCTGTTGCGAGTTAGCTCCCTAAGATTAGCTTCAATGTCAGGTGCTCTGCCCCCGGGAATACACTTAATTGTGGCTGGTTTGCTAAGCTTTATGTTTCGGGTGATGGAGTCCCCTATGACTAAAGTGTGGTGCCCGGTAGACTGGGGTGTAGGACTAGCTAAAGGGCTAAATCTATTATGCGTCTCAACCGGTACACCGTAGCTTGTAGGCCGATTAGGGCTGCTACAAGCTGGGCTAGTTAGCTCGCTACAGCTAACGCTAGCAGATGTGTCCGCAACATCTAAAGTTACGAAATTACACTGCTCTAACTGGCGGACACGGCTCTCTAGCAAAGCCAACCTATCCATGAGTAAAGTGCACGAAGCGCAGGAAGCCATACTCACAGAAACTTTCCGTCGCCGAGTGGGGTGCCAGCTGTCTTCGGGAAGTGGTGGTCACGGTGGCGGGGGAGTAGCTTCCTTCAGACCGGCGCTGCCTTTCTCCGCTAGCCTCGTTAGCTTAGCAGCTAGCTAGCTGAGGGCGGAGTGGTGAGACAGAGATCGGGTGATTTGCAAGTTAAATGGAACTATTAAATATGTTCGATAAGTTGTAAATAAAGCTGCAAAACAGTTAAAATCACACAGATAGAACGATACTTAGCTTTTTTGCAACAAGAGCAGTCGGCGAGCAGTCATTCACGTTGACCCGGAACCGGAAGCAATTGAGCTTATATATATATATATATATATGTATATGTATATATATATATGTATATGTATATATATATATATATATGTATATATATATATATATGTATGTATATATATATATATATGTATGTATATGTATATATATATATATATATATATATATATATATATATATATATATATATATATATATATATATATATATATGTATATGTATATATATATACATATACATATATATATATATATATGTATATATATATATATATATATATATATATATATATATATATATACATACATACATATATATATATATATACATATATACATATGTACATACATATATACATATATGTCAATCAATCAATGTTTATTTATATAGCCCCAAATCACAAATGTCTCAAAGGACTGCACAAATCATTAAGACTACAACATCCTCGGAAGAGTATATATGTACGTA